>NW_012328244.1:0-1209 GCF_000151885.1 Dipodomys ordii
GCTATGAGAAAGCTGGTTAAATGACCAGGAAAACCATCATGTGCCAAGTAACAGAGTCAGTACTGGGGTTTCAAGGTTAGGTTGGTAGTTCTTCTTCTTTTCCTCCTTCTCCTCCTCCTCCTTCTTCTCCTCCTCCTCCTCCTCCTCCTCCTCTTCCTCCCCTCTCCCTTCCTCCACCTCCCCTCTCCCTCTTCTTCTCCTCCTCCTCCTCTTCCTCCTCTTCTCTTCCTCCTCCCCCTCCTCCTCCTCCTCCCCTCTCCCTTCCTCCTCCTCCCCTCTCCCTCTTCTTCTCCTCCTCCTCCTCTTCCTCCTCTTCTCTTCCTCCTCCCCCTCCTCCTCCTCCTCTTCCCCTCTCCCTCTTCTTCTCCTCCTCCTCCTCTTCCTCCTTCTATCAGAAAGTTGTCCCTTTTGCTCCAGGCGTTTCTCAGGCTCTCATTTCTGCCTGGAACAGTCTTGAGCTGTGCATCTCCTACCCATGTCGCTCATGTAGCTGGGATTACAGGCATGAACCACAGTGCTCAGAATTGCACATCAATTTGAACAAGAGTCCTGTCTCACCCAGGGGCCCTTTGGATGTGGCAGTGCCATCATGGGCATGGGCTGGGGACAGGGGCTGGGGACATGGGCTGGGGACATGGGCTGGGGACAGGGGCTGGGGACACGGGCTGGGGACATGGGCTGGGGACATGGGCTGGGGACAGGGGCTGGGGACACGGGCTGGGGACACGGGCTGGGGACAGGGGCTGTGGACAGGGGCTGGGGACACGGGCTGGGGACAGGGGCTGGGGACAGGGGCTGGGGACAGGGGCTGGGGACAGGGGCTGGGGACACGGGCTGGGGACACAGGCTGGGGACACGGGCTGGGAACAGGGGCTGGGGACACAGGCTGGGGACAGGGGCTGGGGACAGGGGCTGGGGACAGGGGCTGGGGACACGGGCTGGGGACACGGGCTGGGGACACGGGCTGGGGACACGGGCTGGGGACAGGGGCTGGGGACAGGGGCTGGGGACAGGGGCTGGGGACAGGGGCTGGGGACACGGGCTGGGGACAGGGGCTGGGGACAGGGGCTGGGGACAGGGGCTGGGGACAGGGGCTGGGGGCAGGGGCTGGGGACAGGGGCTGGGGACACAGGCTGGGGACAGGGGCTGGGGACACGGGCTGGGGACAGGGGCTGGGGGCAGGGGCTGTGGACAGGGGCTGGGACAGTG
>NW_012328245.1:0-1209 GCF_000151885.1 Dipodomys ordii
TCCCCCACGCCGCCCCCCGCTTTCAGGGCTTCCCTGAGAGTCCTGCTCTAATTATCTCTTTAATATCTCTTTATCTTCCAGCCCTGCTCCTGACCGGATGGTGATATCTGAAGCACTCAGCGGCAACCAGACAGCCAGTGGGGAACGCGAGCCATCCATGCAGGTGGCGTAACCGTCCATCCTCACCCCCCCACCGACGCAGGCGATTACTCGACCACGACCACGACCTCGGACCCCCCCCCGCACCAAAATCCACAACCCTACCCTCGGAACAAAATAAAACAAATTTGCTTGAATCTCACGCTGCCTTTTGTTTGTAATTGACGCAATAGGCGAAGGGGAGGGATCTCATTTCTGGTGCCTGACCGGGGGGGGAGGGGGGAGTGGGCGGGGGAATTGGAGAGGAGAGAAGAGGGGGCAGAGGGCATCTCAGTGTATCTGTGTGTGTGCGTGCGTGCATCTTTGAGGAAACTCAAAGATCGGACGCGACAGAGCATGTATGTAGTCCAGCCGGACCAATTCACCACGTCTCTGTCTCTTGTCTCTCTGTTTCTGTTTCTCTATTTCTCTCTCTGTGTCTCTCTTTGTCTCTGTCTGCTGTCTGTCTGTCTGTCTGTCTGTCTGTCTCTCTCTCTCTCTCTCTCTCTCTCGTTTGAATTCTCTCTCCCGCCCGCCCGCCTGCCCGCACTCCCTCCCTCCTTTTCCTCTCGACTTGCCAGTCAATCCTGGGGCTTGAGCTACTGTACTGGCGCTCCAACACACAACGGTCCCACTCCGAGCCTGCCTGCCTGCCTGCCTGCCTATGCATGGGCCCCATACTCCAACGAGGCACATCATCATTCCCACCCCACCCCTTCTCTGAAAAGAAGGCAGTCTCTCTCGGGGCCAGCCAGCCTGGGCCGGTTTTCTCAGTCAGTCAGTGCGTGGTTTGTTTGTTCTTTTTTTTCCCCCATGCATTTCATGAGAGAAAACTGCAATTCACAAAATCACCACTAGATGGCGCGCGTTCGTCGTCGACAAGGTGGATGGGGCGGCGGGAGGGGCAAAACACGGGTCGGGTCATTCACTCACTCAGTCAGTCAGTCCTCACCTACCCGGCAGTGGGGAGTGAGAGTTCTGACATACACATACATATAGGTTGTTATGATTCATTATTATCATTATTTGCTTTTCCTCTGTCGTAGCTCATGACGACGGGGAAGGGGGGAA
>NW_012328246.1:0-1209 GCF_000151885.1 Dipodomys ordii
CCGTCGTCATGGCTAGGACAGAGGAAAAGCAAATGATGATAATAATGAATCATAACAACCTATATGTAGGTGTATGTCAGAACTCTCACTCCCCACTGCCGGGTAGGTGAGGACTGACTGACTGAGTGAGTGACTGACCCGACCCGTGTTTTGCCCCTCCCGCCGCCCCATCCACCTTGTCGACGGCGAACGCGCGCCATCTAGTGGTGGTTTTGTGAATTGCAGTTTTCTCTCATGAAATGCATGGGGGAAAAAAAAGAACAAACAAACCACGCACTGACTGACTGAGAAAACCGGCCCAGGCTGGCTGGCCCCGAGAGAGACTGCCTTCTTTTCAGAGAAGGGGTGGGGTGGGGATGATGATGTGCCTCGTTGGAGTATGGGGCCCATGCATAGGCAGGCAGGCAGGCAGGCAGGCTCGGAGTGGGACCGTTGTGTGTTAGAGCGCCAGTACAGTAGCTCAAGCCCCAGGATTGACTGGCAAGTCGAGAGGAAAAGGAGAGAGGGAGTGCGGGCGGGCGGGCGGGCGGGAGAGAGAATTCAAACGAGAGAGAGAGAGAGAGACAGACAGACAGACAGACAGAGACAAAGAGAGACACAGAGAGAGAAATAGAGAAACAGAAACAGAGAGACAAGAGACAGAGACGTGGTGAATTGGTCCGGCTGGACTACATACATGCTCTGTCGCGTCCGATCTTTGAGTTTCCTCAAAGATGCACGCACGCACACACACAGATACACTGAGATGCCCTCTGCCCCCTCTTCTCTCCTCTCCAATTCCCCCGCCCCCTCACCCCTCCCCCCCCGTCAGGCACCAGAAATGAGATCCCTCCCCTTCGCCTATTGCGTCAATTACAAACAAAAGGCAGCGTGAGATTCAAGCAAATTTGTTTTATTTTGTTCCGAGGGTATTGTTGTGGATTTGGTGCGGGGGTGGGGGTGGGAGGTCGTGGTCGTGGTCGAGTAATCGCCTGCGGGGGGGGGGTGAGGATGGACGGTTACGCCACCTGCATGGATGACTCGCGTTCCCCTCTGGCTGTCTGGTTGCCGCTGAGTGCTTCAGATATCACCATCCGGTCAGGAAGCAGGGGCTGGAAGATAAAGAGATATTAAAGAGATAATTAGGAGCAGGACTCCAGGGAAGCCCGAAGGCGGGGTGGGATGGGGGGAGGGGGGAGGGAGAGAATGGTGGAGAGGAGGGTAGACGGA
>NW_012328247.1:0-1209 GCF_000151885.1 Dipodomys ordii
ACTTTGTGACTTTTTTTATAACATAGATTTGGCAAAGGGCAAGGTTAGAAATTTGCACTTTTATAGCAGAAAAAAACCCGCAAGAAGATAACAAATTTCCAACATAAGAGAAAGTGAGGTAACCCGATGAAAATAAAAAACTAAAACTTCCCAGATAGGTGAGAAAGAAATCCGCCCCCCCCGCCTTCGGGCTTCCCTGGAGTCCTGCTCCTAATAATATCTTTAATATCTCTTTATCTTCCAGCCCCTGCTTCCTGACCGGATGGTGATATCTGAAGCACTCAGCGGCAACCAGACAGCCAGAGGGGAACGCGAGCCATCCATGCAGGTGGCCTAACCGTCCATCCTCACCCCCCCCGCAGGCGATTACTCGACCACGACCACGACCTCCGAACCCCCCCCCGCGCACCAAAATCCACAACCCTACCCTCGGAACAAAATAAAACAAATTTGCTTGAATCTCACGCTGCCTTTTTTTTGTAATTGACGCAATAGGCGAAGGGGAGGGATCTCATTTCTGGTGCCTGACGGAGGGGGGAGGGGGCGGGGAAATTGGAGAGGAGACAAGAGGGGGCAGAGGGCATCTCAGTGGATCTGTGTGTGTGCGTGCGTGCATCTTTGAGGAAACTCAAAGATCGGACGCGACAGAGCATGTATGTAGTCCAGCCGGACCAATTCACCACGTCTCTGTCTCTTGTCTCTCTGTTTCTGTTTCTCTATTTCTCTCTCTGTGTCTCTCTTTGTCTCTGTCTGTCTGTTTGTCTGTCTGTCTGTCTGTCTGTCTCTCTCTCTCTCTCTCTCGTTTGAATTCTCTCTCCCGCCCGCCCGCCCGCCCGCACTCCCTCCCTCCTTTTCCTCTCGACTTGCCAGTCAATCCTGGGGCTTGAGCTACTGTACTGGCGCTCCAACACACAACGGTCCCACTCCGAGCCTGCCTGCCTGCCTGCCTGCCTATGCATGGGCCCCATACTCCAACGAGGCACATCATCATCCCCACCCCACCCCTTCTCTGAAAAGAAGGCAGTCTCTCTCGGGGCCAGCCAGCCTGGGCCGGTTTTCTCAGTCAGTCAGTGCGTGGTTTGTTTGTTCTTTTTTTCCCCCATGCATTTCATGAGAGAAAACTGCAATTCACAAAACCACCACTAGATGGCGCGCTTTCGCCGTCGACAAGGTGGATGGGGCGGCTGGAGGGGCAAAACACGGGTCGGG
>NW_012328248.1:0-1209 GCF_000151885.1 Dipodomys ordii
CATTATTAAGCTGAGACCCAGGGTCATTCTGCCGAGCGATCACATTATCTTTATCCGTCTCGGGAAATATTCCAGAAAGATGCCTAAACAGCGACACTGGGCGAAGTTATTCCAGTTTGGCGGAGACGAATGAGTCAGGGTCAGACAGCAGCATCAACACCCGCCCCCCCCCCGCCTTCGGGCTTCCCTGGAGTCCTGCTCCTAATTATCTCTTTAATATCTCTTTATCTTCCAGCCCCTGCTTCCTGACCGGATGGTGATATCTGAAGCACTCAGCGGCAACCAGACAGCCAGAGGGGAACGCGAGCCATCCATGCAGGTGGCGTAACCGTCCATCCTCACCCCCCCCCCGCAGGCGATTACTCGACCACGACCACGACCTCCGACCCCCCCACTGCACCAAAATCCACAACCCTACCCTCGGAACAAAATAAAACAAATTTGCTTGAATCTCACGCTGCCTTTTGTTTGTAATTGACGCAATAGGCGAAGGGGAGGGATCTCATTTCTGTTGCCTGACGGGGGGGGGAGGGGGGAGGGGGCGGGGAATTGGAGAGGAGAGAAGAGGGGGCAGAGGGCATCTCAGTGTATCTGTGTGTGTGCGTGCGTGCATCATTGAGGAAACTCAAAGATCGGACGCGACAGAGCATGTATGTAGTCCAGCCGGACCAATTCACCACGTCTCTGTCTCTTGTCTCTCTGTTTCTGTTTCTCTATTTCTCTCTCTGTCTCTCTTTGTCTCTGTCTCTCTGTCTGTCTGTCTGTCTGTCTGTCTCTCTCTCTCTCTCTCTCTCTCGTTTGAATTCCCTCTCCCGCCCGCCCGCCCGCCCGCACTCCCTCCCTCCTTTTCCTCTCGACTTGCCAGTCAATCCTGAGGCTTGAGCTACTGTACTGGCGCTCAAACACACAACGGTCCCACTCCGAGCCTGCCTGCCTGCCTGCCTGCCTATGCATGGGCCCCATACTCCAACGAGGCACATCATCATCCCCACCCCACCCCTTCTCTGAAAAGAAGGCAGTCTCTCTCGGGGCCAGCCAGCCTGGGCGGTTTTGTCAGTCAGTCAGTGCGTGGTTTGTTTGTTCTTTTTTTTCCCCCATGCATTTCATGAGAGAAAACTGCAATTCACAAAACCACCGCTAGATGGCGCGCGTTCGCCAGTCGACAAGGTGGATGGGGCAGCGGGAGGGGCAAAACACGGTCGGTCAGTC
>NW_012328249.1:0-1209 GCF_000151885.1 Dipodomys ordii
GACACAGCGGGGGACACAGAGAGGACACAGTGGGGACACAGTGAGACTCATCCGGGGACACAGCAGGGGACAAAGCGGGACACCACGGGACACAGTGGGACACAGCGGGACACAGCGGGGTCACTGCGGGACACAGTGGGGGACAAAGCGGGACACAGCGGGACACAGCGGGGACGCAGCGGGACACAACGGGACATAGCGGGACACGGCGGGGGACACAGCGTGACACAGAGGGGGACACAGCTAGGACACAGCGGGACACAGAGGGACACAGGGGGGACAGAGCGAGGACACAGTGGGGGACAAAGTGGGGGAAACAGCTGGACACAGCGGGGAACACAGCGAGGACACATCGGGACCCAGCGGGACACAGCGTAGATACAGCGGAGACACAGCGTTACAAAGCATGGTACAAAGCTGTGGACACAACGGGACACAGTGGGGGCACAGCGGGACACAGTGGGACACAGCGGGACACAGCGGGACACAGCGGGGACCGAGCGGGACACAGTCGGACACAGCGGGACACAGCGGGGGACACAGCGGGAGACAAAGAGGGACACCACGGAACACAGCGGGACACAGCAGGAAACAGCAGTGACACTGCGGGGACACAGTGGGACACAGCGGGGGACACAGCGGGACACAGAGGGGGACAGAGCGGGACACAGTGAGGGACACAGCCGGACACAGCAGGGGAAACAGTGGGGGACACAGCGGGACACAGCGGGACACATCGAGGGCACAGCGGGACAGAGCGGGACACTGCAGGGCACAGCGGGGGACACAGCGGGACACAGCCGGACACAGCCGGGTCCCAGCAGTGGACACAGCGGGACACAGCGGGGGACACAGCGGGACACAGCGGGGGACACATGGAGGACTCAGCGGGACAAAGCGGGGACACAGCGGCGACTCACCGGGGGACACAGCGGGGGACAAAGCGGGACACCACAGAACACAGTGGGAAACAGCGGGACACAGCGGGGAAACTGCGGGGATCAGGGGGACAAAGCGTGGGACACATAGGGACACAGCGGGGGACACAGTGGGGGACACAGCGGGACACAGCGGGGAACACAGCGAGGACACAGCGGGACCCAGCAGTACACAGCGTCGATACAGCGGGGACACAGCGTTACACAGCGTAGTACACAGCTGTGAACACAACGGGACACAGTGGGGGCACAGCGGGACACAGCGGGACAC
>NW_012328250.1:0-1208 GCF_000151885.1 Dipodomys ordii
CATTTTCCTGCTTCTGCTTCTTCTGCTTCCCCGCCTTCTCTTTCTGCTTCTCCTTCTGCTTCTGCTTCTTGTCCTTCTCCTGTTTCTTCTGCTTGTTCTTCTCCTGTTTCTGCATTTCCTGCTTCTCCTTCTGCTGCTCTTTCTGTTTCTCCTGCCGCTTTTCCTTCTACTGCTCCTTCTTCTGCTTCTCTTTCTGCTTCTACTCCTGTTTCTCCTTCTCCTTCTAGTTCTTCTGCTTTTCCTTCTGCTTCTCTTTCTGCTTCTGAATCTTCTGCTTCTTCTGATACTGCCTCTGGTTCTTCTGTTTCTTCTGCTTCTCCTTCTGCTTTTGCTTCTATTTCTGCTTCTGCTTCTCCTTATGCTTCTCCAGATTCTGCTTCTTCTGCTTCTCCTGCTTCTCCTTCTGCTTCAGATTCTGCTTTTGCTTTTTCGGCTTCTTCTGCTTCTGCTTCTTCTGCTGCTGCTTCTTCTGCTTCTCCTGCTTCTCTTTCTGCTTTTCCTTCTGTTTCTGCTTCTCCTTCTGCTTCTTCCCCTTCTTCTGTTTCTTCTGCTTCGGCTTCTCCTGCTTCTCTTTCTGCTTCTCCTTCTGCTTCTGCTCCTCCTTCTGCTTCTGCTCCTTCTATTTCTTCTGTTTCTTCTTCTTCTGCTTCTCCCGCTCTGCTTCTTCTGCTTCTCCTGCCTCTCGTTCTGCTTCTCTTCGTCGGCTACTCTTTCTACTTCTCCTTCTGCTTCTTCTGATTCTGCTTCTTCTCCTTCTGCTTCTGCTTCTTCTGCTTCTCCTGCTACTCCTTCTGCATCTCCTTCTGCTTGTGCTTTTCCTTCTGCTTCTTCTTCTGCTTCTGCTTCTCCTTCTTCTGCTTCTCCGTCTGTTTCTGCTTCTTCTGTTTTTCCTGCTTCTCCTTCTGCTTCTGAATCTTCTGCTTCTTCTGATACTGCCTCTGCTTCTTCTGTTTCTTCTGCTTCTCCTTCTGCTTTTGCTTCTCTTTCTGCTTCTGCTTCTCCTTCTGCTTCTCCACATTCTGCTTCTTCTGCTTCTCCTGCTTCTCCTTCTGCTTCAATTCTGCTTTTGCTTTTTCGGCTTCTCCTGCTTATGCTTCTCCTGCTGCTGCTTCTTCTGCTTCTCCTGCTTCTCTTTCTGTTTTTCCTTCTGTTTCTGCTTCTCCTTCTGCTTCTTCCCCTTCTTTGTTTCTTCTGCTTCGGCTTCTCCA
>NW_012328251.1:0-1208 GCF_000151885.1 Dipodomys ordii
TCAGATGTTTATATTCAAGAATTGTAATAAAAACAGATGCTGGAGGAGATGTGGACAAAAGAGAATCTTACTGCATTGTTGGTGGGAGTGAAAACTTGTTCAACCACTTTGGAAGGTAGTATGGAGTTTCCTCAAAAGACTCCACTTACAGCTCCCCTATGACCCAGCAATCCCACTTTTGGGCATTTACCCAAATGATCAAAAACAAAGCTATCAGCACAACTATGTTTATTGCAGCATTATTTACTACAGCTAAGATGTGGAACCAACCCAGATACCCCTCAGCAAATGAATGGATCAATAAAATGTTATATATATACAAAATGGAATTCTATGCCTCCATCAGAAAACATGGCATTGCCCCATTTGTTATGAAATGGAACGACTTGGAAAAATTATATTAAGTGAAGTAAACCAGGCCCAAAGAAACATAGGTCCCATGGTTTCCCTTAATTGCAATAACTAATATATGTCTGAGACAAGCAGAAACTGTCAGATATATTGATGTTAGGAGAAATTAACTCCAAGATAAGGATTCAAATGTATTTTTTTCTTGTGATTGTTTCTAACATATGTATAAGGTGATTTCTTTGTTTCTTTGTATGTCCTTCCCCCACGGTAAGGCCTTGATATCACTGTATTTGATGTTTGTACAATTTCTGGAGGGGAGGGAAAAACCATATTGTTTAAATAGGGATACAGGTGGACCCATTCCAGCAATGAGATGTACAAGACTTTATGTCGAAAAACAAAATGTACAACTTTGGCTGGGAGGTGGGGTGGGGGAAGATGGGAAGGGATGAAAAGGGGAAACAAATGAGGAGGCAACAACGCTTGATAAGAAATGAACTCATTACATTGCCCATGTAATTGTAACCCCTCTGAAAAGTACGTTCACAATTTTTTAAAAAAGAGGCAAAAAATCACCTGTACGGTTTCTTGAGAAAAGACAGAAGAATACAATCAGTTTCTCAAGGAAATTGACCCATAATTATAGTATTGTCAATTTCATAAATGATGTAAGAAGACAAGAACAAATTTGAACTCAAAGTGTATGATATAAAATTTACTTTGTCTCCTGTAAACAACCTTTCAATTCTATCTATGTCTTCTTCCCAAAGTGATTGGTATTTTATTCTAATCATATTTTTAAATATAACTTTAAGTAGCTGGATAGAAATTGCTGTTGATAAAGCAGTTTATGTATT
>NW_012328252.1:0-1208 GCF_000151885.1 Dipodomys ordii
CTTCTCCAGATTCTGCTTCTTCTGCTTCTCTGCTTCTCCATCTGCTTCAGGATCTGCTTCTGTTTCTTCGGATTCTTATGCTTCTGCTTCTCGTGCTTCTGCTTCTTCTGCTTCCCCTCCTTCTCTTTCTGCTTCTCCTTTTGCTTCTGGTTCTAGTCCTTCTCCTGTTTCTTCTGCTTGTTCTTCTCCTGTTTCTGCATTTCCTGCTTCTCCTTCTGCTGCTCTTTCTTTTTCTCCTGCCGCTTTTCCTTCTACTGCTCCTTCTTCTGCTTCTCTTTCTGCTTCTACTCCTGTTTCTCCTTCTCCTTCTCCTTCTAGATCTTCTGCTTTTCCTTCTGCTTCTCCTTCTGCTTCTGAATCTTCTGCTTCTTCTGATACTGCCTCTGCTTCTTCTGTTTCTTCTGCTTCTCCTTCTGCTTTTGCTTCTCTTTCTGCTTCTGCTTCTCCTTCTGCTTCTCCAGATTCTGCTTCTTCTGCTTCTCCTGCTTCTCCTTCTGCTTCAGGTTCTGCTTTTGCTTTTTCGGCTTCTTCTGCTTCTGCTTCTTCTGCTGCTGCTTCTTCTGCTTCTCCTGCTTCTCTTTCTGCTTTTCCTTCTGTTTCTGCTTCTCCTTCTTCTTCTGCTTCTTCCCCTTCTTCTGTTTCTTCTGCTTCGGCTTCTCCAGCTTCTGCTTCTCCTGCTTCTCGTTCTGCTTCTCTTTCTGCTTCTCTTTCTCCTTCTCCTCGTCCTTCTCCTTCTTCTGCTTCTTCTTCTGCTTCTGCTTCTCCTTCTGCTTCTGCTTCTGCTTCAATTTCTCCTTCTGCTTCTCATTCTGCTTCTGCGCCTTCTGTTTCTTCTGCTTCTCCTGCTTCTTCTTCTCCTGCTACTCCTACTTCTCGTGCTGCTTCTCCTTCTGCGTCTCTTTCTGGTTCTGCTTATCCTTTTGCTTCTCCTTCTCCTAATCCTTCTCTTTCGCCTTCTCCTTCTTCTTCTTAAGCTTCTCCTGGTGCTTCTGCTTCTGCTTATTCTACTGTTTCTGTTTCTTCTGCTTCTGCTTCAGATTGTGCTTCTTCTGTTTCTCCTTCTGCTTCAGATTCTGCTTCTGCTTCTTCGGCTTCTCCTGTTTCTTCTGCTTCTTCTTCTCCTGCTTCTTCAGCTTCTCCTGCTTCTCTTTCTGCATATAATAACTTCTGCTTCTTCTTTTCCTTCTGCTTCTGCTTCTGCTCTTCTC
>NW_012328253.1:0-1208 GCF_000151885.1 Dipodomys ordii
GTGTCCCGCTTTGTTACCCGCTGTGTCCCGCTGTGTCCCGCTGTGTACCGCTGTGTCCCGTTGTGTGCCTGCTCTCCCCCGGTGTGTCCCCCGCTGTGTCACCTGCTGTGTCCCCAGCTGTGTCCGGCTGTGTCCCGCTGTGTTCCCCTGTGTTCCCCGCTGTGTCCCGCTGTGTTCTTTGCTGTGTCCCGCTGTGTCCCGCTGTGTCCCTGCTGTCCGTTGGTGTGTCACCGCTGTCCCCCGCTGTATCCAACGCTGTGTCCCACTGTGTCCTCGCTGTGTCTCACTGTGTCCCTGTTGTGTCTCCGCTGTGTCCGGCTGTGTCCCTGGTGTGTCTTCGCTGTGTAACCGCTGAGTCCCTCTGTGTGCCCGCTGTGTCCCACTGTGTCCCCCGCTGTGTCCCCGCTGTGTCCCCGCTGTGTCCTCCTGTGTCCCACTGTGTCCTCGCTGTGTCCTTCTGTATCCCGCTGTGTCCCCCGCTGTGTCCCCCACTATTTCCCCGCTGTAACCCGCTGTGTCCATGCTGTGTCCCCCGCTGTGTCCCGGTGTGTCCCGCTGTGTGTCCCGCTGTGTTCGCCGCTGTGTCCTGCTGTGTCCTGCAATGTCCCGCTGTGTCCCGCTGTGTGCCTGCTCTCCCCCGGTGTGTCCCCTGCTGTCCCCCGGTGTGTCCCCCGCTGTGTCCCCGCTGTGTCCCGATGTGTACCCGCTGTGTCTCCCTCTGTGTACCCCGCTGTGTCCTGCTGTGTCCCCCGCTGTGTCCTGCTGTGTCCCCCGCTGTGTCCTGCTGTGTCCTCGCTGTGTCCCCGCTGTTTCCCCCGCTGTGTCACCCGCTGTGTCCCCAGCTGTGTCCGGCTGTGTCCCGCTGTGTTCCCCTGTGTCCCCCGCTGTGTCCCGCTGTGTTCTTTGCTGTGTCCCCCGCTGAGTCCCACTGCGTCCCCCGCTGTTAACCGCTCTGTCCCCCACTGTGTCCCCCGCTGTGTCCCAGCTGTGTCCCCGCTGTGTCCCGCTGTGTCCCTGGTGTGTCCTCGCTGTGTAACTGCTATGTCCCTCTGTGTCCCCGCTGTGTCCCACTGTGTCCCGCAGTGTCCCCGTATGTGCCCTCTGTGTCATCGCTGTATCCCCTGCTGTATCCCACTGTGTCCCCTGCTGTGTCCCCGCTGTGTCCCCGCTGTGTCCAAAATGTGTCCCCGATGCCCACCGCTGTGTCC
>NW_012328254.1:0-1208 GCF_000151885.1 Dipodomys ordii
GTTTCTGCTTCTTCTCCTTCCCTTTCGGGTTCTCCTGCTTCTGCTTCTTGTGCTTCTCCTGCTTCTCTTTCTGCTACTCATTCTACTTCTGCTTCTCCTTCTGCTTCTGCTTCACCTTCTCCTTCTCCTACTTCTGCTTCTCCTTCAGCTTCTGCTTCTTCTGCTTCTCCTGCTTCTCCTTCTGCATCTCCTTCTGCTTGTGCTTGTACTTATGCTTCTTCTTCTGCTTCTCCTGCTTCTTTTGGTTCACCTTTTGATTCTGCTTCTTCTGCTTTTCCTGCTTCTCCTTCGGCTTCTCCCTCTGCCTCTCCTTCTGCTTCTCCTTCTGTTACTCCTTCTCCTTCTCGTTCTTCTGCTTTTCCTTCTGCTTCTCCTTCTGCTTCTCCTTCTGCTTCTACATCATCTCCTTCTCCCTCTGCTTCTGCTTCTCATGCTTGTTCTTTTTCTTCTGCTTCTGCTTCTCCTGCTTCTGCTTCTTCTGCTTCTCCTGCTTCTCTTTCTGCTTATACTTCTGCTTCTCCTTCTGCTTCTTCCTCTTCTGCTTCTGCTTCTCCTGCTTCTCCTTCTCCTTTTGCTCCTTCTTCTCCTTTTGCTCCTTCTTCTCCTTTTGCTTCTTCTTCTTCTTCTTCATCTTCTTCTTCTTCTTCTTCTTCTTCTTCTTCTTCTTCTTCTTCTTCTTCTTCTTCTTCTTCTTCTTCTTCTTCTTCTTCTTCTTCTTCTTCTTCTTCTTCTTCTTCTTCTTCTTCTTCTTCTTCTTCTGTATCTTCTGTTTCTGCTTCTCCTGCTTCTGCATTTGTGCTTCTCCTGCTTCTCTTTCTTCTTCTCATTCTTCTGCTTGTCCTTCTGCGTCTCCTATTGCTTCTGCTGCCCTTCCTTCTCCTTCTCCTTCTCCTAGTTCTGCTTCTTCTTCTGCTTCTTCTTCTTCTGCTTCTCCTGCTTCTCCTTCTGCATCTTCTTCTGCTTCTGCTTTTCCTTCTGCTGCTTCTTCTGCTTCTGCTTCTCCTTCTCCTTCTTCTGCTTCTCCTTCTGATTCTCCTTCTGCTTCTCCTTCTCCTTCTCGTTCTTCTGCTTTTCCTACTGCTTCTCCTTCTGCTTCTGCTACAACGACTACTGCTTCTGCTTCTTCTGTTTCTTCTGCTTCTACTTCTTATTTTGATTCTCTTTCTGCTTCTGCTTGTCCTTCATGACTTATCTTTCTGCTTCTCTAG
>NW_012328255.1:0-1208 GCF_000151885.1 Dipodomys ordii
GCCCCCCCCCCCCGCCTCGGGCTTCCTTGGAGTCCTGCTCCTAATTATCTCTTTAATATCTCTTTATCTTCCAGCCCCTGCTTCCTGACCGGATGGTGATATCTGAAGCACTCAGCGGCAACCAGACAGCCAGAGGGGAACGCGAGCCATCCCTGCAGGTGGCGTAACCTTCCATCCTCACCCCACCCCGCAGGCGATTACTCGACCACGACCACGACCTCCGACCCCCCCCCCGCACCAAAATCCACAACACTACCCTCGGAACAAAATAAAACTAATTTGCTTGAATCTCACGCTGCCTTTTGTTTGTAATTGACGCAATAGGCGAAGGGGAGGGATCTCATTTCTGGTGCCTGACGGGGGTGGGGGGATGGGGGAGGGGGCGGGGGAATTGGAGAGGAGAGAAGAGGGGGCAGAGGGCATCTCAGTGTATCTGTGTGTGTGCGTGCGTGCATCTTTGAGGAAACTCAAAGATCGGACGCGACAGAGCATGTATGTAGTCCAGCCGGACCAATTCACCACATCTCTGTCTCTTGTCTCTCTGTGTCTGTTTCTCTATTTCTCTCTCTGTGTCTCTCTTTGTTTCTGTCTGTCTGTCTGTCTGTCTGTCTGTGTTTCTGTCTGTCTGTCTGTCTCTCTCTCTCTCTCTCGTTTGAATTCTCTCTCCCGCCCGCCCGCCCGCCCGCACTCCCTCCCTCCTTTTCCTCTCGACTTGCCAGTCAATCCTGGGGCTTGAGCTACTGTACTGGCGCTCCAACACACAACGGTCCCACTCCGAGCCTGCCTGCCTGCCTGCCTGCCTATGCATGGGCCCCATACTCCAACGAGGCACACCATCATCCCCACCCCACCCCTTCTCTGAAAAGAAGGCAGTCTCTCTCGGGGCCAGACAGCCTGGGCCGGTTTTCTCAGTCAGTCAGTGCGTGGTTTGTTTGTTCTTTTTTTCCCCCATGCATTTCATGAGAGAAAACTGCAATTCACAAAACCACCGCTAGATGGCGCGCGTTCGCCGTCGACAAGGTGGATGGGGCGGCGGGAGGGGCAAAACACGGGTCGGGTCAGTCACTCACTCAGTCAGTCAGTCCTCACCTACCCGGCAGTGGGGAGTGAGAGTTCTGACATACACATACATATAGGTTGTTATGATTCATTATTATCATCATTTGCTTTTCCTCTGTCATAGCCATGACGACGGGGAGGGGGGAAGG
>NW_012328256.1:0-1208 GCF_000151885.1 Dipodomys ordii
TCAGTCCTTTATCTGTGGGTTTGGTTGTGTGCCTCCCCCCTCCGCAACACGTCGGCTGGCGGTCGAAACCCCGCCCTCCCCCCTCCCCGTCGTCATGGCTACGACAGAGGAAAAGCAAATGATGATAATAATGAATCATAACAACCTATATGTATGTGTATGTCAGAACTCTCACTCCCCACTGCCGGGTAGGTGAGGACTGACTGACTGAGTGAGTGACTGACCCGACCCGTGTTTTGCCCCTCCCGCCACCCCATCCACCTTGTCGACGGCGAACGCGCGCCATCTAGCGGTGGTTTTGTGAATTGCAGTTTTCTCTCATGAAATGCATGGGGGAAAAAAATGAACAAACAAACCACGCACTGACTGACTGAGAAAACCGGCCCAGGCTGGCTGGCCCCGAGAGAGACTGCCTTCTTTTCAGAGAAGGGGTGGGGTGGGGATGATGATGTGCCTCGTTGGAGTATGGGGCCCATGCATAGGCAGGCAGGCAGGCAGGCAGTCTCGGAGTGGGACCGTTGTGTGTTGGAGCGCCAGTACAGTAGCTCAAGCCCCAGGATTGACTGGCAAGTCGAGAGGAAAAGGAGGGAGGGAGTGCGGGCGGGCGGGCGGGCGGGAGAGAGAATTCAAACGAGAGAGAGAGAGAGAGAGAGACAGACAGACAGACAGACAGAGACAAAGAGAGACACAGAGAGAGAAATAGAGAAACAGAAACAGAGAGACAAGAGACAGAGACGTGGTGAATTGGTCCGGCTGGACTACATACATGCTCTGTCGCGTCTGATCTTTGAGTTTCCTCAAAGATGCACGCACGCACACACACAGATACACTGAGATGCCCTCTGCCCCCTCTTCTCTCCTCTCCAATTCCCCAGCCCCCTCCCCCATCCTCCCCCGTCAGGCACCAGAAATGAGATCCCTCCCCTTCGCCTATTGCGTCAATTACAAACAAAAGGCAGCGTGAGATTCAAGCAAATTTGTTTTATTTTGTTCCGAGGGTAGGGTTGTGGATTTTGGTGCGGGGGGGGGGGGTCGGAGGTCGTGGTCGAGTAATCGCCTGCGGGGGGGGGGGTGAGGATGGACGGTTACGCCACCTGCATGGATGGCTCGCGTTCCCCTCTGGCTGTCTGGTTGCCGCTGAGTGCTTCAGATATCACCATCCGGTCAGGAAGCAGGGGCTGGAAGATAAAGAGATATAAAGAGATATG
>NW_012328257.1:0-1208 GCF_000151885.1 Dipodomys ordii
TTCTCCCCCCTCCCCCTCCGAAACACGTCGGCTGGCGGTCGAAACCCCGCCCTCCCCCCTCCCCGTCGTCATGGCTACGACAGAGGAAAAGCAAATGATGATAATAATGAATCATAACAACCTATATGTATGTGTATGTCAGAACTCTCACTCCCCACTGCTGGGTAGGTGAGGACTGACTGACTGAGTGAGTGACTGACCCGACCCGTGTTTTGCCCCTCCCGCCGCCCCATCCACCTTGTCGACGGCGAACGCGCGCCATCTAGTGGTGGTTTTGTGAATTGCAGTTTTCTCTCATGAAATGCATGGGGGAAAAAAAAGAACAAACAAACCACGCACTGACTGACTGAGAAAACCGGCCCAGGCTGGCTGGCCCCGAGAGAGACTGCCTTCTTTTCAGAGAAGGGGTGGGGTGGGGATGATGATGTGCCTCGTTGGAGTATGGGGCCCATGCATAGGCAGGCAGGCAGGCAGGCAGGCTCGGAGTGGGACCGTTGTGTGTTGGAGCGCCAGTACAGTAGCTCAAGCCCCAGGATTGACTGGCAAGTCGAGAGGAAAAGGAGGGAGGGAGTGCGGGCGGGCGGGCGGGCGGGCGGGAGAGAGAATTCAAACGAGAGAGAGAGAGAGAGAGAGAGACAGACAGACAGACAGACGGACGGACAGACAGACAGACAGACAGAGACAAAGAGCGACACACAGAGAGAAATAGAGAAACAGAAACAGAGAGACAAGAGACAGAGACGTGGTGAATTGGTCCGGCTGGACTACATACATGCTCTGTCGCGTCCGATCTTTGAGTTTCCTCAAAGATGCACGCACGCACACACACAGATACACTGAGATGCCCTCTGCCCCCTCTTCTCTCCTCTCCAATTCCCCCGCCCCCTCACCCCTCCCCCCCCCGTCAGGCACCAGAAATGAGATCCCTCCCCTTCGCCTATTGCGTCAATTACAAACAAAAGGCAGCGTGAGATTCAAGCAAATTTGTTTTATTTTGTTCCGAGGGTAGGGTTGTGGATTTTGTTGCGGGAGGGGGTCGGAGGTCGTGGTCGTGGTCGAGTAATCGCCTGCGGGGGGGGTGAGGATGGACGGTTACGCCACCTGCATGGATGGCTCGCGTTCCCCTCTGGCTGTCTGGTTGCCGCTGAGTGCTTCAGATATCACCATCCGGTCAGGAAGCAGGGGCTGGAAGATAAAGAGATATTAAA
>NW_012328258.1:0-1208 GCF_000151885.1 Dipodomys ordii
GAGATTCCGCAGGACAGGGCCTAGGGAGGATCTTTTATCATTCATTCCAAGCCGAAATAACAGGGGTGTTCCACCATTCTCTCCCTCCCCCCTCCCCTCGCCCCCTCCCGCCTTCGGGCTACCCTGGAGTCCTGCTCCTAATTATCTCTTTAATATCTCTTTATCTTCCAGCCCCTGCTTCCTGACCGGATGGTGATATCTGAAGCACTCAGCGGCAACCAGACAGCCAGAGGGGAACGCGAGCCATCCATGCAGGTGGCGTAACCGTCCATCCTCACCCCCCACCCGCAGGCGATTACTCGACCACGACCACGACCTCCGACCCCCCCCCCGCACCAAAATCCACAACCCTACCCTCGGAACAAAATAAAACAAATTTGCTTGAATCTCACGCTGCCTTTTGTTTGTAATTGACGCAATAGGCGAAGGGGAGGGATCTCATTTCTGGTGCCTGACGGGGGGGGGAGGGTGAGGGGGCGGGGGAATTGGAGAGGAGAGAAGAGGGGGCAGAGGGCATCTCAGTGTATCTGTGTGTGTGCGTGCGTGCATCTTTGAGGAAACTCAAAGATCGGACGCGAAAGAGCATGTATGTAGTCCAGCCGGACCAATTCACCACGTCTCTGTCTCTTGTCTCTCTGTTTCTGTTTCTCTATTTCTCTCTCTGTGTCTCTCTTTGTCTCTGTCTGTCTGTCTGTCTGTCTGTCTCTCTCTCTCTCTCTCGTTTGAATTCTCTCTCCCGCCCGCCCACCCGCCCGCACTCCCTCCCTCCTTTTCCTCTCGACTTGCCAGTCAATCCTGGGGCTTGAGCTACTGTACTGGCGCTCCAACACACAACGGTCCCACTCCGAGCCTGCCTGCCTGCCTGCCTGCCTATGCATGGGCCCCATACTCCAACGAGGCACATCATCATCCCCACCCCACCCCTTCTCTGAAAAGAAGGCAGTCTCTCTCGGGGCCAGCCAGCCTGGGCCGGTTTTCTCAGTCAGTCAGTGCGTGGTTTGTTTGTTCTTTTTTTTCCCCCATGCATTTCATGAGAGAAAACTGCAATTCACAAAACCACCACTAGATGGCGCGCGTTCGCCGTCGACAAGGTGGATGGGGCGGCGGGAGGGGCAAAACAGGGGTCAGGTCAGTCACTCACTCAGTCAGTCAGTCCTCACCTACCCGGCAGTGGGGAGTGAGAGTTCTGACATACACATACATATAGG
>NW_012328259.1:0-1208 GCF_000151885.1 Dipodomys ordii
GGTGTTGCAGGACTGTTGTGGGTGTTTGAAGGATGGTGTGGGTGTTGCAGGACTGTGTGGGTGTTGCAGGATGGTGTGGGCATTGCAGGACTGTGTGGGTGTTGCAGGACGGTGTGGGTGTTGCAGGACTGTGTGGGTGTTGCAGGATGGTGTGGGTGTTGCAGGATGGTGTGGGTGTTGGAGGATGGTGTGGGTGTTGGAGGATGGTGTGGGTGTTGCAGGACTGTGTGGGTGTTGGAGGATGGTGTGGGTGTTGGAGGATGGTGTGGGTGTTGCAGGACTGTGTGGGTGTTGGAGGATGGTGTGGGTGTTGGAGGATGGTGTGGGTGTTGCAGTAAGGTGTGGAGGGCATTGCAGGATGGTGTGGGTGTTGCAGGACTGTATGGGCGTTGCAGGATGGTGTGGGCGTTGGAGGACCGTGTGGGTGTTGGAGGACGATGCAGGCGTGCAGGACTGTGTGGGTGTTGGAGGATGGTGTGTGTGTTGCAGGATGGTGTGGGCCTTGCAGGATGGCGTGGGCGTTGCAGGACTGTGTGGGTGTTGCAGGATGGTGTGGGCGTTGCAGGACTGTGTGGGTGTTGCAGGATGGTGTGGGTGTTGAAGGACTGTGTGGGTATTGCAGGACTTTGTGGGTGTTGCAGGACGGTGTGAGCGTTGCAGGATGGTGTGGGCGTTGCAGGATGGTGTGGGTGTTGCAGGACTGTGTGGGTGTTGGAGGATGGTGTGGGTGTTGCAGGACGGTGTGGGTGTTGCAGGATGGTGTGGGTATTTCAGGACTGTGTGGGCGTTGCAGGACGGTGTGGGTGTTTCAGGACTGTGTGGGCGTTGCAGGACTGTGTGGGTGTTGCAGGATGGTGTGGGTGTTGGAGGATGGCTGGGTGTTCAATAAAGGTGAGGACGGCATTGCAGGACTGTGTGTGTGTTGAAGTATCTTGTGTCTTCATCCATGATTGTCTTAGCTGCGTCGGACATTTACCGTCGTACCTAATTTACTTTTATCTACTCTCTCTCCCCGTTACTCGCCTTATAACTCTAATAGTTCCTGATTCAGCTTAAAGCAAACATTCATCCTCATCTGATATATGTCGCTAGATGGGCCACAGCGTGTGCCATGCTCCCTGACTATGGGCATAGCACGACTGAGTTAGTAATGATTAGGAACGAGCTCGTGCCCTGCCGGCATACGGGAAAATTCCTTCCCTTCCTAT
>NW_012328260.1:0-1208 GCF_000151885.1 Dipodomys ordii
GTGGTAAAGCTCTTGCCTTGAGCTGAAGAGCTCAGGAGACAGTGCCCAGACCCAGAAATTCAAGCCCTGGGACCAAAAAAAAAGGATATTTCTGCCACAAACTACAAAATGGATGAACCCTGAAGATATAAGAGAAGTAAGCTAGTCACATAACAAATGTTCCACTTGTAGGAGGTACTTGGAACAGCCAAATTCATAGAGCCAGTAGAATGATAATAAGGACGGAAGAGGAAGGAGGAGGGTATGAGGAGCTTACCATTTAATGGGCCAGAGTTTTGGATGGCAATTATCCAATAAAGGGAATGTACTTAATGTCACTGAATGGATACTTACAAGTAGGATGCTAATTGTTATATTAGGTCTGTTTTACTACAATTAAGGTTTTCTGTTTGTTTTCGGATCAGTTAGTGTTGCTCCCATCTGTAATCCTGGATACTCAGAGGCTGAGCTGTGGAGGATTGTGTGGTTTGCAACCAGCCAGGGAGAGGGATTCCAATTTGGGCCTCTTTCTGGATGGAGCATTTCCTACTTTCTTTCATGGGCTTTCTTTTCATTTTCAAATAAACTTATTTTATTTTTCCTTTACCAAAAAAAAAAAAAAAAAAAAAAAGCAATGTTCCAGTGGCTCAAGTGAGCCTTGAGCAAAAGAGCTCAACATCCAGGCCCTGAGTTCAAGCTCCACAACTGACAAAACAGCAGAGAAGCTCATGTGCCCACTTCAGGAATGAATAGAGGTAAAATCCAGGTGCCTAGACTTCTAGCCGAGGAGAAAGGGACAGCTCAGGCTGGGACTAGATTAGAGAGCATTGCAGTATATGTTAAAGTCTCTGGCCCTGGAATGAATGCTGTGTGAGGCTTTAGTCCCAGCTACGGGAGAGGCTGAGGCACAGGGATCGCTTGAGCCCAGCAGTTTGGGGCGAGCCTAGACAACACTAACGGGACCTATCTATTTAAAAAAAAAAGTTCTGGGGCTGGGAAGGTGTCTCAGTGGTAGAGTGCTTGCCTTGCATGTATGAGGCCCTGGGTTCGATTCCTCAGCACCACATAAGCAGAAAAAGCCAGAATTGGCGCTGTGGCTCAAGTGGTAGAGTGCTAGCCTTGAGCTGAAGAGCTGAGGGACAGCAGTTCAGGCTCCATGACCAACAAAAAAAAGTAACTGGCCGGGCGCTGGTGGCTCACGCCTGTAATCCTAGCTACTCAGGAGGTGA
>NW_012328261.1:0-1208 GCF_000151885.1 Dipodomys ordii
TTAGTTTTGTTTTTGTATTATTTTTTTGATTTGTGTGAAGTTTTTTTATTTTTTGATTTTTTTTTTTTTTTTTTTTCAGTTTGTATAGATGTTGTATATTTTTTATACTATTTTAGATTGTTAAGTTTAATGTGAACTAGTAGTAAAAGCGTTGTAGGAGGATGTGATGTTGATTAGTTTAATTTGTGGAAGGGGTTTCTAAGCTGATTTTTTTTGCGTTTTGTTATCATTTGATGTTTAATATGCGTATCTTTGGGGGTAGTTGTAGTATTAGATGGAGAATGTAGGGATGCGGAAGTAATGGTATAATCGGTTGAAGAAGCAGAGGTATGTGAAGAGGAAAGAGAAGCAGGAGAAGCGCATTTGCAAAAGCAGGAGAAGTAGAAACAGAAGATACAGAAGAAGAAGAAGAAGAAGAAGAAGAAGAAGAAGAAGAAGAAGAAGAAGAAGAAGAAGAAGAAGAAGAAGAAGAAGAAGAAGAAGAAGAAGAAGAAGAAGAAGAAGATGAAGGAGAAGAAGAAGAAGAAGAAGCAAAAGGAGAAGAAGAAGCAAAAGGAGAAGAAGAAGCAAAAGAAGGAGGAGAAGCAGGAGAAGTAGAAGGAGAAGAAGAAGAAGCAGAAGTAGAAGCAGAAGGAGAAGTAGAAGAAGGAGAAGGAGGAGCAGAAGGACAAGCAGCAGGAGAAGCAGAAAGAGAAGCAGGAGAAGCAGAAGAAGCAGAAGCAGGAGAAGCAGAAGCAGAAGAAAAAGAAGAAGCATGAGAAGCAGCAGCAGAGGGAGAAGGAGCAGATGTAGAAGCAGAAGGAGAAGCAGAAGGAAAAGCAGAAAAACGAGAAGGAGAAGGAGAAACAGAAGGAGAAGCAGAAGCAGAGGCAGAGGGAGAAGCCTAAGGAGAAGCAGGAAAAGCAGTAGAAGCAGAAGCAAAAGGTGAACCAAAACAAGCAGGAGAAGCAGAAGCAGAAGAAGAAGCATAAGAACAAGCACAAGCAGAAGGAGATGCAGAAGGAGAAGCAGGAGAAGCAGAAGAAGCAGAAGCTGAAGAAGAAGCAGAAGTATGAGAAGGAGAAGGAGAAGGAGGAGAAGCAGAAACAGAAGGAGAAGCAGAAGCAGAATGAGTAGCAGAAAGAGAAGCAGGAGAAGCACAAGAAGCAGAAGCAGGAGAACCCGAAAGAGAAGAAGAAGAAGAAGAAGAAGAAGAAACAGAAGCAGGA
>NW_012328262.1:0-1208 GCF_000151885.1 Dipodomys ordii
GAAGCTTGAAGTTCTAATATTTGACTATGAATGTTGCTTTTATTAGGGGTAATTATAGAGGCTATGTTAGTAGTTTATGTGCTTGGAGATGAGGGAGTAAATGTGTTAGATAATGTATATGATGTGGATGAGTGGGTTGTATTTGATAATGATGAGATAGTTTTAGTTCGAGAAGATTCTGTAGGTGTTGGAGCTATATATAGTTATGGAAGTTGGTTGATGGTGTAGCGGGGTGGTCATTGTTTGTTGGTGTATTTATTATTGTGGAGGTGACTCGTGGGGTTTAGGTAGATATAAGAATTAGGACTAGAATAGATAGAAGGAATGATAGGAAATAGATTGCGATTAGTCCTTTATGGTTTGATGAGGAGGAGGATGCTGATTGTTGTAATGAGCTAATAAGTTTAGGCATAGATTTTTCTGTTCAGATATAATCTAGTGTTGAAGTAGCTATTTTTTGATTGAAAGATAGGTTAGAAAATGGGATGTAACGATGTACAATTAATGGAAAATAGCCTAGCATGTTAGAGAAGTTATAGTGATATGAATTTGGATAGAGTTTTAGGTAGAGTGTTATAGAATTTAGTTCTAATGCGATTACAAATCCTGTGATTGTGATGATGAGGGCTGTTAGTTTAATTATAGTTGGTATAGTCATGATTGGTGTATTAATTGGATTAATAAAGTTTGAAATAATATATCCTGCGAAGATGCTGCCGAGTAAGAGTCGTAAAATTGGATAAATCAAGTTAGGGTGATTTTCGTTAATTGGGGTTATAGGTTGGAATCGTGGGTAGTTTGTAAGGACAAAGAAGATGATTCGTGTGCTGTAGGCCGCAGTAAGTGAGGTTGCAATTAGGGTAATGATTAGGGCTCAGGCGTTTGTATACGACGTGTTTATTGCTTCAATAATTAGGTCTTTAGAGTAAAATCCTGTGAGGAAAGGCATACCTGTTAATGCTAAGCTGCCGATGATTAGAGCTGAAGTGGTAAATGGAAGTAATTTGGCTATTCCTCCTATTTTTCGGATATCTTGTTCATCATTTAGGCTATGGATAATAGATCCAGAACACATGAATAACATAGCTTTGAAGAAAGCATGTGTACAGATATGGAGGAATGCTAAATATGGTTGGTTAATTCCTAGAGTCACTATTATTAATCCCAGTTGACTAGAAGTTGAGAATGCGATAATTTTTTTAATATCA
>NW_012328263.1:0-1208 GCF_000151885.1 Dipodomys ordii
CTAGGGCTATATGTATAATTACATGATTCAAGTGTCACTCACATTATGTGAACATGTTTCCCAATGCTAGCATACATCATAACTCGTCCACATTGTAGTCACGCGCCATCTACCTCCCGCCTTCGGGCTTCCCTGGAGTCCTGCTCCTAATTATCTCTTTAATATCTCTTTATCTTCCAGCCCCTGCTTCCTGACCGGATGGTGATATCTGAAGCACTCAGCGGCAACCAGACAGCCAGAGGGGAACGGGAGCCATCCATGCAGGTGGCGTAACCGTCCATCCTCACCCCCCCCCGCAGGCGATTACTCGACCACGACCACGACCTCCGACCCCCCCCCGCTCCAAAATCCACAACCCTACCCTCGGAACAAAATAAAACAAATTTGCTTGAATCTCACGCTGCCTTTTGTTTGTAATTGATGCAATAGGCGAAGGGGAGTGATCACATTTCTGGTGCCTGACGGGGGGGGGAGGGGGGAGGGGGCGGGGGAATTGGAGAGGAGAGAAGAGGGGGCAGAGGGCATCTCAGTGTATCTGTGTGTGTGCGTGCGTGCATCTTTGAGGAAACTCAAAGATCGGACGCGACAGAGCATGTATGTAGTCCAGCCGGACCAATTCACCACGTCTCTGTCTCTTGTCTCTCTGTTTCTGTTTCTCTATTTCTCTCTCTGTGTCTCTCTTTGTCTCTGTCTGTCTGTCTGTCTGCCTGTCTTTCTGTCTGTCTGTCTGTCTCTCTCTCTCTCTCGTTTGAATTTCTCTCCCGCCTGCCCGCCCGCCCGCACTCCCTCCCTCCTTTTCCTCTCGACTTGCCAGTCAATCCTGGGGCTTGAGCTACTGTACTGGCGCTCCAACACACAACGGTCCCACTCCGAGCCTGCCTGCCTGCCTGCCTGCCTATGCATGGGCCCCATACTCCAACGAGGCACATCATCATCCCCACCCCACCCCTTCTCTGAAAAGAAGGCAGTCTCTCTCGGGGCCAGCCAGCCTGGGCCGGTTTTCTCAGTCAGTCAGTGCGTGGTTTGTTTGTTCTTTTTTTTCCCCCATGCATTTCATGAGAGAAAACTGCAATTCACAAAACCACCACTAGATGGCGCGCGTTCGCCGTCGACAAGGTGGATGGGGCGGCGGGAGGGGCAAAACACGGGTCGGGTCAGTCACTCACTCAGTCAGTCAGTCCTCACCTACCCGGCAGTGGGGAGTGAGA
>NW_012328264.1:0-1208 GCF_000151885.1 Dipodomys ordii
GAAGAGCGGAGAGGAAAGCACGGAAAGAGCAGCAGAAGGAGAAGCAGGAAATGCAGAAACAGGAGAAGAACAAGCAGAAGAAACAGGAGAAGGACAAGAAGCAGAAGCAGAAGGAGAAGCAGAAACAGAAGGAGAAGTAGAAAGAGAAGGAGGGGAAGCAGAAGAAGCAGAAGCAGGAGAAGCAGACGCATAAGAATCCGAAGAAGCAGAAGCAGAACCTGAAGCAGAAGGAGAAGCAGGAGAAGCAGAAGAAGCAGAATCTGGAGAAGCAGAAGGAGAAGCAGAAGGAGAAGCAGAAGCAGAAAGAGAATCAAAAGCAGAAGGAGAAGCAGAAGAAACAGAAGAAGTAGAAGCAGTAGCAGTTGTAGCAGAAGCAGAAGAAGAAGCAGAAGGAAAAGCAGAAGAACAAGAAGGAGAAGGAGAAACAGAAGGAGAAGCAGAAGGAGAAGCAGAAAGAGAAGCAGGTAAAGCTGAAGAAGAAGAAGCAGAAGAAGAATAAGAAGAAGAAGCAGAAGAAGGAGAAGGAGAAGCAGAAGCAGAAAAATATGCAGAAGGAAAAGCAGAAGAAGCAGAAGGAGAAGCAGGAAAAGCAGAAGAAGCAGAAGCAAAAGGAGAAGCAAAAGAAGGAGAAGGAGAAGCAGAGGCAGAAGAAGAAGCATAAGGCTAAGCACAAGCAGAAGGAGATGCAGAAGGAAAAGCAGAAGAAGCAGAAGATGAAGGAGAAGCAGAAGTAGGAGAAGGAGAAGGAGGAGAAGCAGAAGCAGAAGGAGAAGCAGAAACGGAATGAGAAGCAGAAAGAGAAGCAGGAGAAGCACAAGAAGCAGAAGCAGGAGAAGCCGAAAGAGAAGAAGCAGAAGAAGCAGAATCAGAATCAGAAGTAGAAGCAGAAGCAGAAGGAGAAGCAGCAGAAGAAGTAGAATTAGAAATTCAGGCAGGAGAAACAGATGATGCTGTAGCTGATGCTGAAGGTGAAGTATAAAGAGTAGGAGAAGGAGAAGGAGATGAAGCAGCAGAAGGAGAAGCAGCAGAAGAAGCAGAATAACAAGCAGGAGAAGCAGAAGCACAAAGAGAAGTAGAAGCAGATGAAGCAGAAGCAGAAGAAGAAGCAGTAGAAGCATATGAAGCAGAAGAAGGAGAATCAGATTCTGAAGAAATAAAGAAGCATAAGATGCAGATGCAGATGGAGAATCAGAAGTATGAGAAAGAGC
>NW_012328265.1:0-1207 GCF_000151885.1 Dipodomys ordii
GAAGAAGAAGAAGAAGAAGGAGAAGGAGAAGAAGAAGAAGAAGAAGATGTTTTAAGAAGAAGAAGAAGAAGAAGAAGAAGAAGAAGAAGAAGCAAAAGGAGAAGAAGGAGCAAAAGGAGAAGCAGAAGCAGAAGAGGAAGAAGCAGAAGGAGAAGCAGAAGTATAAGCAGAAAGAGAAGCAGGAGAAGCAGAAGAAGCAGAAGCAGGAGAAGCAGAAGCAGAAGAAAAAGAACAAGCATGAGAAGCAGAAGCAGAGGGAGAAGGAGAAGATGTAGAAGCAGAAGGAGAAGCAGAAGGAAAAGCAGAAGAATGAGAAGGAGAAGGAGAAACAGAAGGAGAAGCAGAAGGAGAGGCAGAGAGAGAAGCCGAAGGAGAAGCAGAAAAGCATAAGAAGCAGAAGCAAAAGGTGAACCAAAAGAAGCAGAGAAGCAGAAGAAGAAGCATAAGTACAAGCACAAGCAGAAGGAGATGCAGAAGGAGAAGCAGGAGAAGCAGAAGAATCAGAAGCTGAAGGAGAAGCAGAAGTAGGAGAAGGAGAAGGAGGAGAAGCAGAAGCAGAAGGAGAAGCAGAAGCAGAATGAGTAGCAGAAAGAGAAGCAGGAGAAGCACAAGAAGCAGAAGCAGGAGAACCCGAAAGGGAAGGAGAAGAAGCAGAAACAGAAGCAGGAGAAGATAAGAAGCAGAAGCAACTGAAGCAGAAGCAAAAGAAACAGAAGAAGCATAAGTAGCAGAAGCAAAACCAGCAGTAGAAGCAGAAGAACGGGAAGGAGAAAGAGAAATATAAGGGGAAGCAGAAGGAGAAGCAGAAGCAGAAGGAGAAGCAGAAGTAGGAGAAGGAGAAGGAAGAGCAGCAGAAGCAATAGGAGAAGCAGAAGGAGAAGCAGAAGCAGAAGGAGAAGCAGAAAGAGAAGCAGTAGAAGCAGAAGAAGCAGGAAAAGCAGAAGCAGAAGAAGAAGAAGAAGAAGAAGAAGAAGAAGAAGAAGAAGAAGAAGAAGAAGAAGAAGAAGAAGAAGAAGAAGAAGAAGAAGAAGAAGAAGAAGAAGAAGAAGAAGAAGAAGAAGAAGAAGAAGAAGGAGAAGTATAAGGAGAAGCATAAGGAGAAGCATAAGGAGAAACAGTAGAAGCAGAAGAAGCAGAAGCAGGAGAAGAAGAAACAGAAGAAAAAGAATAAGCATAAGAAGCAGAATCAAAGGGAGAAGCAGAATGA
>NW_012328266.1:0-1207 GCF_000151885.1 Dipodomys ordii
AGGATGAATAATAGGCACTTGTAGCATAGGAGTAGCAGAAGCAAAACCAGTAGAATATGGATTATCAGAAGATGTAGTTGCTGTAGCAGTAGCAGAAGTAGTTGTAGATAGTAGAAGCAGAAGAGGTAGCAGAAGCATTAGGAGGAGCAGCAGTAGTAGCAGGAGCAGATGGAGTAGCAGATGTAGAAGCTGCTGTATCAGAAGAAGCATTATTAGCAGCTTCAGCAGAATCAGTAGAATAAGAAGCAGCAGAAGAAGAAGAAGAAGAGAGAAGAAGAGAGAGAGAAGTAGCAGAAGAAGAAGAAGAAGAAGAAGAAGAAGAAGAAGAAGAAGAAGAGGAAGAAGAAGAAGAAGACGAAGAAGAAGAAGAAGACAAAGAAGAAGAAGAAGAAGAAGAAGAAGAAGAAGAAGAAGAAGAAGAAGAAGAAGAAGAAGAAGAAGAAGAAGAAGAAGAAGAAGCAGAAGGAGAAGCAGAAGGAGAAGCAGAAGAAGCAGAAGCAGAAGAAAAAGAATAAGCAAAAGAAGCAGAAGCAAAAGCAGTGGGAGAAGCAGAAGAAGGAGAAGGAGCAGCAGAAGGAGAAGTTGAAGCCGAAAGAGAAGCAGAAACAGAAGGAGAAGTAGAACGAGAAATAGGGGAATCAGTAGAAGTAGAAGTAGAAGCAGAAAGAGGAGAAGAAGGAGAAGCAGAAGTAGAATCAGAAGAAACAGAAGAAGAAGTAGCAAAAGAAATAGAAGAAGGAGAAGAGCAGAAGAAGAAGCAGAAGGAGAAGCAGAAGCAGAAGGAGAAGCAGAAAGAGAAGCAGGAGAAGCAGAAGAAGCAGGAGAAGCAGAAGCAGAAGAAAGAGGAGAAGCCGAAGAAGCAGAAGCAGAATCTGAAGCAGGAGAAACAGAAGAAGCATAATCTGAAGCCGAAGCAGAAGAAACAGAAATAGTAGAATAAGCAGAAGCAGAAGCAGCAGGAGAAGCAGAAGAAGAAGACGGAGAAGGCGAAAGAGAAGGATTAGGAGTAGGAGAAGCAAAAGGATAAGCAGAAGCAGAAAGAGACGCAGAAGGAGAAGCAGCACGAGAAGTAGGAGAAGCAGGAGAAGCAGAAGCAGGAGAAGCAGAAGAAACAGAAGCAGAAGCAGAATGAGAAGCAGAAGGAGAAATTGAAGCAGAAGCAGAAGCAGAAGGAGAAGCAGAAGCAGAAGGAGAAGCAGAAGAAGGA
>NW_012328267.1:0-1207 GCF_000151885.1 Dipodomys ordii
TAGTTTCACCAGTAGCGATGATACATCACAGCACGTGGGCCAGGGGATACAGGAGGGGGGTTAGGAGGTACAAATACGTCAGGAAAGAGAAATGATAAAAATTCCCTCCCCCCCCCGCCTTCGGGCTTCCCTGGAGTCCTGCTCCTAATTATCTCTTTAATATCTCTTTATCTTCCAGCCCCTGCTTCCTGACCGGATGGTGATATCTGAAGCACTCAGCGGCAACCAGACAGCCAGAGGGGAACGTGAGCCATCCATGCAGGTGGCGAAACCGTCCATCCTCACCCCCCCACCCCCGCAGGCGATTACTCGACCACGACCACGACCTCCGACCCCCGCCCCCGCACCAAAATCCACAACGCTACCCTCGGAACAAAATAAAACAAATTTGCTTGAATCTCACGCTGCCTTTTGTTTGTAATTGACGCAATAGGCGAAGGGGAGGAATCTCATTTCTGGTGCCTGAAGGGGGGGGGAGGGGTGAGGGCGCGGGGGAATTGGAGAGGAGAGAAGAGGGGGCAGAGGGCATATCAGTGTATCTGTGTATGTGCGTGCGTGCATCTTTGAGGAAACTCAAAGATCGGACGCGACAGAGCATGTATGTAGTCCAGCCGGACCAATTCACCACGTCTCTGTCTCTTGTCTCTCTGTTTCTGTTTCTCTATTTCTCTCTCTGTGTCTCTCTTTGTCTCTGTCTGTCTGTCTGTCTGTCTGTCTGTCTGTCTCTCTCTCTCTCTCTATCTCTCTCGCGTTTGAATTCTCTCTCCCGCCCGCCCGCCCGCCCGCACTCCCTCCCTCCTTTTCCTCTCGACTTGCCAGTCAATCCTGGGGCTTGAGCTACTGTACTGGCGCTCCAACACACAACGGTCCCACTCCGAGCCTGCCTGCCTGCCTGCCTGCCTATGCATGGGCCCCATACTCCAACGAGGCACATCATCATCCCCACCCCACCCCTTCTCTGAAAAGAAGGCAGTCTCTCTCGGGGCCAGCCAGCCTGGGCCGGTTTTCTCAGTCAGTCAGTGCGTGGTTTGTTTATTCTTTTTTTCCCCCATGCATTTCATGAGAGAAAACTGCAATTCACAAAACCACCACTAGATGGCGCGCGTTCGCCGTCGACAAGGTGGATGGGGCGGCGGGAGGGGCAAAACACGGGTCGGGTCAGTCACTCACTCAGTCAGTCAGTCCTCACCTACCCGGCAGTGGGGTG
>NW_012328268.1:0-1207 GCF_000151885.1 Dipodomys ordii
TTATATTCACTTTGAGTTTCTTTGTGCCCAGATGGCTGGCCTCCCCGGCCTCCCCTGCCTCCCCGGCCTCCCCGGCCTCCCCGGCCTCCCCGGCCTCCCTGGCCTCCCCTGCCTCCCCGGCCTCCCCGGCCTCCCCAGCCTCCCCAGCCTCCCCAGCCTCCCTGGCCTCCCCGGCCTCCCCAGCCTCCCTGGCCTCCCCAGCCTCCCCAGCCTCCCCGGCCTCCCCAGCCTCCCCAGCCTCCCCAGCCTCCCCAGCCTCCCCGGCCTCCCCGGCCTCCCCAGCCTCCTCGGCCTCCCCTGCCTCCCTGGCCTCCCCGGCCTCCCCAGCCTCCCCGGCCTCCCCTGCCTCCCTGGCCTCCCCGGCCTCCCCGGCCTCCCCAGCCTCCCTGGCCTCCCCAGTCTCCCCAGCCTCCCCAGTCTCCCCAGTCTCCCCAGCCTCCCCAGTCTCCCCAGTCTCCCCGGCCTCCCCGGCCTCCCCAGCCTCCCCGGCCCCTCCGGCCTCCCCGGCCTCCCCAGCCTCCCCGGCCCCTCCGGCCTCCCCGGCCTCCCCGGCCCCTCCGGCCTCCCCGGCCTCCCCAGCCTCCCCGGTCTCCCCAGTCTCCCCAGCCTCCCCAGTCTCCCCAGTCTCCCCGGCCTCCCCGGCCTCCCCGGCCTCCCTGGCCTCCCCAGCCTCCCCAGCCTCCCCGGCCTCCCCAGCCTCCCCAGCCCCTCCGGCCTCCCCGGCCTCCCCAGCCTCCCCGGCCCCTCCGGCCTCCCCGGCCTCCCCGGCCCCTCCGGCCTCCCCGGCCTCCCCGGCCTCCCCAGCCTCCCCGGTCTCCCCAGTCTCCCCAGCCTCCCCAGTCTCCCCAGTCTCCCCGGCCTCCCCGGCCTCCCCAGCCTCCCTGGCCTCCCCAGCCTCCCCGGCCTCCCCAGCCTCCCCAGCCCCTCCGGCATCCCCGGCCTCCCCAGCCTCCCCGGCCCCTCCGGCCTCCCCGGCCTCCCCGGCCCCTCCGGCCTCCCCGGCCTCCCCAGCCTCCCCGGTCTCCCCAGTCTCCCCGGCCTCCCTGGCCTCCCCCACTCTGCCCTTGTGTGTTGTGTCTGTCTCACTGCACGTGATGCAGCTATGGCTGACACCAGGAACTCAGCACTTATTAGAAGATGTTCCTCACTTACGGAAGCTGGGAAGTCCAGATTCTAGGGGCTCTCTGTGACTCTTAATTGTGGAGAA
>NW_012328269.1:0-1207 GCF_000151885.1 Dipodomys ordii
AGGAGGAGAAGAATGAGAATCTAAAGGAGAATCAGTAGAAGCAGAAGAAGCAGAAGCAGAGAAGCAGAAGCAGAAGAAAAAGAATATTCTAAAGAATCAGAATCAGAGTGAGAAGCAGAAGGAGTAGGAGCAGAAGGAGAAGGAGAAGCAGAAGGAGAATCATAAGGAGAAGCAGAAGAATGAGAATCAGATTAAGAAGAAGATGCAGAAGGAGAAGCAGGAGAAGAAGAAGAAGCATAAGCAGAAGGAGAAACAGAAGTAGGAGAAGGAGGAGAAGGAAGGGCAGCAGAAGCAATAGGAGAAGCAGAAGGAGAAGCAGAAGCAGAATGAGAAGCAAAAAGAGAAGCATTAGAAGCAGAAAAACCAGGAGAAGCAGAAGAAAGAGAAGAAGAAGAAGAAGAAGAAGAAGAAGAAGAAGAAGAAGAAGAAGAAGAAGAAGAAGAAGAAGAAGAAGAAGAAGAAGAAGAAGAAGAAGAAGAAGAAGGAGAAGCAGAAGCAGAAGGAGAAGCAGAAGAAGGAGAAGGAGAAGAAGAAGGAGAAGGAGAAGCAGAAAGAGAAGCAGAAAGAGAAGCAGCATGAGAAGTAGGAGAAGCAGGAGAAGCAGAAGCAGGAGAAGCAGAAGAAACAGAAGACGCAGAAGCAGAATGAGAAGCAGAAGGAGAAATTGAAGCAGAAGCAGAAGCAGAAGCAGAAGGAGAAGCATCAGCAGAAGGAGAAGCAGAAGAATGAGAAGGAGAAGCAGAAAGAAAAGCAGAAAGAGAAGCACAAGGAGAAGCAGGAGAAGCAGAAGCAGGAGAAGCAGAAGAAGAAGAAACATAGGAAGGAGAAGAAGCAGAAGGAGAAGCAGAAACAGAAGGAAAAGCAGAAAGAGAATCAGGAGAAGCAGAAGAAGCACCAGCAGGAGAAGCAGAAGCAGAAGAAGCAGAAGAAGCAGAAGCAGAACCTGAATCAGAAGGAGAAGCAGGAGAAGCAGAAGAAGCAGAATCTGGAGAAGCAGAAGGAGAAGCAGAAGCAGAAAGAGAAGCAAAAGCAGAAGGAGAAGCAGAAGGTGAAGCAGAAGAAGCAGAAGGAGAAGCAGAAGCAGAAGGAGAAGCAGAAGGAGAAACAGAAGCAGAAGAAGCAGCAGAAGGAGAAGCAGAAGCAGAAGAAGATGCAGATGAGAAGTAGGAGAAGTAGAAGAAGCAGAGCAGAAGAGAAGTATTAGTAG
>NW_012328270.1:0-1207 GCF_000151885.1 Dipodomys ordii
TCACAGCTGGGGACAGAACGGGACACATCGGGGGACACAGCGCGGGCCCAGCAAAACACAGCATGGGATACAGCGAGGACACAGCGGGACACAGCGGGGACACACCGGGACACTGAGGGTCACAGCAGGGACACAGCGGGACACAGCGGGTCACAGCAGTGACACAGCGGGACACAGCAGGACACAGCGGGGGACACAGAGGGACACAGCGGGGGACACAGCGAGGACACAGTAGTACACAGCAGGGGACACAGCGAGGACACAGCGGGACACAGCGCGGGAAACAGCGGGACACAACGGGGACACAGCAGTGGACACAGCGGGACACAACAAGGGACACAGCGGGACACAGCGGGGGACACAACGGGACACAGCAGGGGACACAGCAGGGGACACAGCGAGGACACAGCAGAACACAACGTGGGACACAGCGAGGACACAGCGTGACACCGCAGTAGACACAGCGGGACACAGCGGGGGACAAAGTGGGACACCATGGTACACAGCGGGACACAGCGGGGACAATGCAGGAACATAGCGGGACACCGCAGGGTACACAACGGGACACAGTGGGACACAGCAGGGACACAGCGGGGACACAGCGGGACACAGCGGGGGACACAGCGGAACACCACGGGATTAAGTGTGACACAGTGGGACACAGCGGGGACACTGCGGGGACACAGTAAGACAAAGCAGGGGACACAGCGGGACACAGCGGGAAACAGCAGGACACAGCAGGGTACACACCGGGACACAACAGGGGAAACAGCGAGGACACAGCGGGACACAGCGAGGGACAGCGGGGGACACAGCGGGTCACAGCGGGGAAACAGCAGTGGACACAGAGGGACACAGCGGGGGACACAGCGGGACACAGCGGGGAACACAGCGAGGACACAGCGGGACACAGCGGGGACTCAGCGGCGGACACAGAGGGGGACAAAGCGGGACACAACGGAACACAGCGGGACACAGCCGGAATCAGCGGTCACCCTGCGGGGACACAGCGGGACACAGAGGGGGCCACAGCGGGACACAGCAGGGGACACCGCGCAATACGGTGGGGGACAGAGCGTGGGACACAGCGAGACACAGCGGGGACAAAGCTGGACACAGCAGGATATACACAGTGGGACACAGCGGGACCACAGCGGGGACAAACCGGGACACTGAGGGTCACAGCAGGGACACAGCGGGAAATGAT
>NW_012328271.1:0-1207 GCF_000151885.1 Dipodomys ordii
TCACTGGATAGATCCGTCTCCCCTCCTCTCCACCATTCTCTCCCTCCCCCCTCCCCCCGCCCCCCCCGTCTTCGGGCTTCCCTGGAGTCCTGCTCCTAATTATCTCTTTAATATCTCTTTATCTTCCAGCCCCTGCTTCCTGACCGGATGGTGATACCTGAAGCACTCAGCGGCAACCAGACAGCCATTGGGGAACGCGAGCCATCCATGCAGGTGGCGTAACCGTCCATCCTCACCCCCCCCCCGCAGGCGATTACTCGACCACGACCACGACCTCCGACCCCCCCCCCACACCAAAATCCACAACCCTACCCTCGGAACAAAATAAAACAAATTTGCTTGAATCTCACGCTGCCTTTTGTTTGTAATTGACGACGCAATAGGCGAAGGGTAGGGATCTCATTTCTGGTGCCTGACGCGGGTGGGAGGGGGGAGCGGGCGGGGGATTTGGAGAGGAGAGAAGAGGGGGCAGAGGGCATCTCAGTGTATCTGTGTGTGTGCGTGCGTTCATCTTTGAGGAAACTCAAAGATCGGACGCGACAGAGCATGTATGTAGTCCAGCCGGACCAATTCACCACGTCTCTGTCTCTTGTCTCTCTGTTTCTGTTTCTCTATTTCTCTCTCTGTGTCTCTCTTTGTCTCTGTCTGTCTGTCTGTCTGTCTGTCTGTCTGTCTCTCTCTCTCTCTCTCTCTCGTTTGAATTCTCTCTCCCGCCCGCCCGCCCGCCCGCACTCCCTCCCTCCTTTTCCTCTCGACTTGCCAGTCAATCCTGGGGCTTGAGCTACTGTACTGGCGCTCCAACACACAACGGTCCCACTCCGAGCCTGCCTGCCTGCCTGCCTGCCTATGCATGGGCCCCATACTCCAACGAGGCACATCATCATCCCCACCCCACCCCTTCTCTGAAAAGAAGGCAGTCTCTCTCGGGGCCAGCCAGCCTGGGCCGGTTTTCTCAGTCAGTCAGTGCGTGGTTTGTTTGTTCTTTTTTTTCCCCCATGCATTTCATGAGAGAAAACTGCAATTCACAAAACCACCGCTAGATGGCGCGCGTTCGCCGTCGACAAGGTGGATGGGGCGGCGGGAGGGGAAAAACACGGGTCGGGTCAGTCACTCACTCAGTCAGTCAGTCCTCACCTACCCGGCAGTGGGGAGTGAGAGTTCTGACATACACATACATATAGGTTGTTATGATTCATTATTATCATCA
>NW_012328273.1:0-1207 GCF_000151885.1 Dipodomys ordii
CTTCTCCTTCTTATGTTTCTTCTGCTTCTGCTTCTCCTGCTTCTGCTTCTCCTGCTTCTCGTTGTGCTTCTCTTTCTGCTTCTCTTTCTGCTTCTCCTTCTCCTTCTCCTTCTTCTGCTTCTCCTTCTGCTTCTCCTTCTCCTTCTGCTTCAATTTCTCCTTCTGCTTCTCATTCTGCTTCTGCGTCTTCTGTTTCTTCTGGTTCTCTTGCTTCTGCTTCTCCTGCTTCTCCTACTTCTCGTGCTGCTTCTCCTTCTGCGTCTCTTTCTGCATCTGCTTATCCTTTTGCTTCTCCTACTCCTAATCCTTCTCTTTCGCCTTCTCCTTCTTGTTCTTCTGCTTGTCCTGGTGCTTCTGCTTCTGCTTATTCTACTATTTCTGTTTCTTCTGCTTCTGCTTCAGATTGTGCTTCTTCTGTTTCTCCTTCTGCTTCAGATTCTGCTTCTGCTTCTTCGGCTTCTCCTGTTTCTTCTGCTTCTGCTTCTCCTGCTTCTTCTGCTTCTCCTGCTCTCTTTCTGCTTCTCCTTCTGCTTCTGCTTCTCCTTCTGCTTCTGCTTCTGCTCTTCTCCTTCTTCTGTTTCTTTTCCTTCTGTTTCTTCTGCTTCTTCTTCTTCCGTTTCTTCTGATTCTACTTCTGCTTCTCCTTCTTCTCCTTCTCTTTCTGCTTCTTCTGATTCTCCTGCTTCTCCTTCTTGTTCTCCTTCTGTTTCTGCTTCTCTTTCTGCTTCTGCTTCTCCTTCTGCTGTTCCTTCTCCTTCTTCTGCTTCTCCCACTGCTTCTGCTTCTGCTTCTTTTGCTTATTCTTTTTCTTCTGCTTCTGCTTCTCCTGCTTCTGCTTCTTCTGCTTCTACTGCTTCTCCTTATACTTCTCCTTATGCTTCTCCTTATGCTTCTCCTTATGCTTCTTCTTCTTCTTCTTCTTCTTCTTCTTCTTCTTCTTCTTCTTCTTCTTCTTCTTCTTCTTCTTCTTCTACTTCTTCTGCTTTTCCTGCTTCTTCTGCTTCTACTGCTTCTCTTTCTGCTTCTCATTCTTCTGCTGCTTCTCTTTCTGCTTCTCCTATAGCTTCTGCGGCTCTTCCTTCTCCTTCTCCTACTTCTACTTCTCCTTCTGCTTCTGCTTCTTCTGCTTCTCCTGCTTCTCCTTCTGCATCTTCTTCTGCTTCTGCTTCTCTTTCTGCTGTTTCTTCTGCTTCTGTTTCTCCTTCTG
>NW_012328274.1:0-1207 GCF_000151885.1 Dipodomys ordii
GTCAATGATCCTTGTGTTTCATACTCACAGGCTTGGAGTGCAATGCAATCAATGTGAGATAGCGGAAAAATAGAGCACCTCCCCCTCCGCAACACGTCGGCTGGCGGTCGAAACCCCGCCCTCCCCCTTCCCCGTCGTCATGGCTACGACAGAGGAAAAGCAAATGGTGATAATAATGAATCATAACAACCTATATGTATGTGTATGTCAGAACTCTCACTCCCCACTGCCGGGTAGGTGAGGACTGACTGACTGAGTGAGTGACTGACCCGACCCGTGTTTTGCCCCTCCCGCCGCCCCATCCACCATGTCGACGGCGAACGCGCGCCATCTAGTGGTGGTTTTGTGAATTGCAGTTTTCTCTCCTGAAATGCATGGGGGAAAAAAAAGAACAAACAAACCACGCACTGACTGACTGAGAAAACCGGCCCAGGCTGGCTGGCCCCGAGAGAGACTGCCTTCTTTTCAGAGAAGGGGTGGGGTGGGGATGATGATGTGCCTCGTTGGAGTATGGGGCCCATACATAGGCAGGCAGGCAGGCAGGCAGGCTCGGAGTGGGACCGTTGTGTGTTGGAGCGCCAGTACAGTAGCTCAAGCCCCAGGATTGACTGGCAAGTCGAGAGGAAAAGGAGGGAGGGAGTGCGGGCGGGCGGGCGGGAGAGAGAATTCAAACGAGAGAGAGAGAGAGAGAGAGAGAGAGACAGACAGACAGACAGACAGACAGACAGAGACAAAGAGAGACACAGAGAGAGAAATAGAGAAACAGAAACAGAGAGACAAGAGACAGAGACGTGGTGAATTGGTCCGGCTGGACTACATACATGCTCTGTCGCGTCCGATCTTTGAGTTTCCTCAAAGATGCACGCACGCACACACACAGATACACTGAGATGCCCTCTGCCCCCTCTTCTCTCCTCTCCAATTCCCCCGCCCCCTCCCCCCTCCCCCCCGTCAGGCACCAGAAATGAGATCCCTCCCCTTCGCCTATTGCGTCAATTACAAACAAAAGGCAGCGTGAGATTCAAGCAAATTTGTTTTATTTTGTTCCGAGGGTAGGGTTGTGGATTTTGGTGCGGGGGGGGGGTCGGATGTCGTGGTCGTGGTCGAGTAATCGCCTGCGGGGGGGCGGGGTGAGGATGGACGGTTACGCCACCTGCATGGATGTCTCGCGTTCCCCTCTGGCTGTCTGGTTGCCGCTGAGTGCTTC
>NW_012328275.1:0-1207 GCF_000151885.1 Dipodomys ordii
CACCGCCCCCCCCCCGCCTTCGGACTTCCCTGGAGTCCTGCTCCTAATTATCTCTTTAATATCTCTTTATCTTCCAGCCCCTGCTTCCTGACCGGATGGTGATATCTGAAGCACTCAGCGGCAACCAGACAGCCAGAGGGGAACGCGAGACATCCATGCAGGTGGCGTAACCGTCCATCCTCACCCCCCCCCCGCAGGCGTTTATTCGACCACGACCACGACCTCCGACCCCCCCCCGCACCAAAATCCACAACCCTACCCTCGGAACAAAATAAAACAAATTTGCTTGAATCTCAGGCTGCCTTTTGTTTGTAATTGACGCAATAGGCGAAGGGGAGGGATCTCATTTCTGGTGCCTGACCGGGGGTGGGGAGGGGGGAGGGGGCGGGGGAATTGGAGAGGAGAGAAGAGGGGGCAGAGGGCATCTCAGTGTATCTGTGTGTGTGCGTGCGTGCATCTTTGAGGAAACTCAAAGTTCGGACGCGACAGAGCATGTATGTAGTCCAGCCGGACCAATTCACCACGTCTCTGTCTCTTGTCTCTCTGTTTCTGTTTCTCTATTTCTCTCTCTGTGTCTCTCTTTGTCCCTGTCTGTCTGTCTGTCTGTCTGTCTGTCTGTCTCTCTCTCTCTCTCTCTCTCGTTTGAATTCTCTCTCCCGCCCGCCCGCCCGCCCGCACTCCCTCCCTCCTTTTCCTCTCGACTTGCCAGTCAATCCTGGGGCTTGAGCTACTGTACTGGCGCTCCAACATACAACGGTCCCACTCCGAGCCTGCCTGCCTGCCTGCCTATGCATGGGCCCCATACTCCAACGAGGCACATCATCATCCCCACCCCACCCCTTCTCTGAAAAGAAGGCAGTCTCTCTCGGGGCCAGCCAGCCTGGGCCGGTTTTCTCAGTCAGTCAGTGCGTGGTTTGTTTGTTCTTTTTTTTCCCCCATGCATTTCATGAGAGAAAACTGCAATTCACAAAACCACCGCTAGATGGCGCGCGTTCGCCGTCGACAAGGTGGATGGGGCGGCGGGAGGGGCAAAACACGGGTCGGGTCAGTCACTCACTCAGTCAGTCAGTCCTCACCTACCCGGCAGTGGGGAGTGAGAGTTCTGACATACACATACATATAGGTTGTTATGATTCATTATTATCATCATTTGCTTTTCCTCTGACGTAGCCATGACGACGGGGAGGGGGGAGGGCGGGGTTCGACC
>NW_012328276.1:0-1207 GCF_000151885.1 Dipodomys ordii
CAGTCATACTCCCTCCCTATGTCTTTTGGTCCGTTTAGCTCTCTTTTCAGTAGGCTATTTTATTTGCATCAGATTTAGAGACACATCGGAGTTTGTATAGCTCTCCATGCGTTCACAAGGTATCTCGTCCAAGCATGAGCATCGCATGTCGGTTGAAACCCCGCCCTCCCCCCTCCCCGTCGTCATGGCTACGACAGAGGAAAAGCAAATGATGATAATAATGAATCATAACAACCTATATGTATGTGTATGTCAGAACTCTCACTCCCCATTGCCGGGTAGGTGAGGAATGACTGACTGACTGAGTGACTGACCCGACCCGTGTTTTGCCCCTCCCGCCGCCCCATCCACCTTGTCGACGGCGAACGCGCGCCATCTAGTGGTGGTTTTGTGAATTGCAGTTTTCTCTCATGAAATGCATGGGGGAAAAAAAAGAACAAACAAACCACGCACTGACTGACTGAGAAAACCGGCCCAGGCTGGCTGGCCCCGAGAGAGACTGCCTTCTTTTCAGAGAAGGGATGGGGTGGGGATGATGATGTTCCTCGTTGGAGTATGGGGCCCATGCATAGGCAGGCAGGCAGGCAGGCAGTCTCGGAGTGGGACCGTTGTGTGTTGGAGCGCCAGTACAGTAGCTCAAGCCCCAGGATTGACTGGCAAGTCGAGAGGACAAGGAGGGAGGGAGTGCGGGCGGGCGGGCGGGCGGGAGAGAGAATTCAAACGAGAGAGAGAGAGACAGACAGACATACAGACAGACAGACAGAGACAAGGAGAGACACAGAGTGCCAAGGAGACATAGGGTGTCTCCTATTTCATCATGACAAGACTCGAGGTCTTTGATCCATTTGGAGTTGATTCTGGTGCAGGGTGATATATAAGGATATAGCTTTAGTTTTCACATGTAGTTAACCAATTTTGCCAGCACCATTTACTGAAGAAGCTGTCTTTTTTCCATTCCATTTTTTAGCTCCCTGATCAAAGATTTGATACCTATTCATGCGCCGGAAATGAGATGGGTCCCCTTTGCATTTTGCGTCAATTACAAACAAAAGGCAGCGCGAGATTCAAGCAAATTTGTTTTATTTTGTTCCGAGGGTAGGGTTGTGGATTTTGGTGCGGGGGGGGGGGGTCGGAGGTCGTGGTGGATGTCGAGTAATAGCCTGGTTGGGGGGTGAGGATGGACGGTTACGCCACCTGCTGGAGGCTC
>NW_012328277.1:0-1207 GCF_000151885.1 Dipodomys ordii
CCCCTCCGCCTTCGGGTTTCCCTGGAGTCCTGTTCGTAATTATATCTTTAATATCTCTTTATCTTTCAGCCCGTGCTTCCTGACCGGATGGTGATATGTGAAGCACTCAGCGGCAACCAGACAGCCAGAGGGGAACGCGAGCCATCCATGCAGGTGGTGTAACCGTCCATCCTCACCCCCCCCCCCCGCAGGCGATTACTCGACCACGACCACGACCTCCGACCGCCCCCCGCACCAAAATCCACAACCCTACTCTCGGAACTAAATAAAACAAATTTGCTTGAATCTCACGCTGCCTTTTGTTTGTAATTGACGCAATAGGCGAAGGGGAGGGATCTCATTTCTGGTGCCTGACGGGGGGGGGAGGGGGGAGGGGGCGGGGGAATTGGAAAGGAGAGAAGAGGGGGCAGAGGGCATCTCAGTGTATCTGTGAGTGTGCGTGCGTGCATCTTTGAGGAAACTCAAAGATCGGACGCGACAGAGCATGTATGTAGTCCATCCGGACCAATTCACCACGTCTCTGTCTCTTGTCTCTCTGTTTCTGTTTCTCTATTTCTCTCTCTGTGTCTCTCTTTGTCTCTGTCTGTCTGTCTGTCTGTCTGTCTCTCTGTCTGTCTGTCTGTCTCTCTCTCTCTCTCTCTCTCGTTTGAATTCTCTCTCCCGCCCGCCCGCCCGCCCGCACTCCCTCCCTCCTTTTCCTCTCGACTTGCCAGTCAATCCTGGGGCTTGAGCTACTGTACTGGCGCTCCAACACACAACGGTCCCACTCCGAGCCTGCCTGCCTGCCTGCCTGCCTATGCATGGGCCCCATACTCCAACGAGGCACATCATCATCCCCACCCCACCCCTTCTCTGAAAAGAAGGCAGTCTCTCTCGGGGCCAGCCAGCCTGGGCCGGTTTTCTCAGTCAGTCAGTGCGTGGTTTGTTTGTTCTTTTTTTCCCCACATGCATTTCATGAGAGAAAACTGCAATTCACAAAACCACCGCTAGATGGCGCGCGTTCGCCGTCGACAAGGTGGATGGGGCGGCGGGAGGGGCAAAACACGGGTCGGGTCAGTCACTCAGTCAGTCAGTCAGTCCTCACCTACCCGGCAGTGGGGAGTGAGAGTTCTGACATACACATACATATAGGTTGTTATGATTCATTATTATACATCATTTGCTTTTCCTCTGTCGTATCCATGACGACGGGGAGGGGGGAGGGTGA
>NW_012328278.1:0-1206 GCF_000151885.1 Dipodomys ordii
TCATTCTGCTTCTTCTGCTTCTCCTACTTGTCCTTCTCCTTCTGCTTCTCCTTCTCCTTCTTCTGCTTCTCTTTCTGCTTCTGCTTCTGCTTCTTCTGATTCTCCAACTTCTCCTTCTTCTTCTCCTTCTGTCTCTGCTTCTCTTTCTCCTTCTGCATCTCCTTCTGCTTCACCTTCGGCTGCTCCTTCTCCTTCTTCTGTTTCTCACTCTGCTTCTGCTTCTTATGCTTCTTCTTTTTCTTCTGGTTCTGCTTCTCCTGCTTCGGCTTCTTATGCTACTACTGCTTCTTCTTCTTCTTCTTCTTCTTCTTCTGCTTCTACTTCTCTTTATGCTTCTGCTTCTCCTGCTTGTATTTCTGCTTCTTCTGCTGCTTCTCCTTCTGCTGGTTCTTCTAATTCTTCTTCTGCTTCTCTTTTTGCTTCTCCTTCTGCTTCTGCTCTGCTTCTTCTGTTTCTCCTGCCTGAATTTCTGGTTCTACTTCTTCTGCTGCTTCTCCTTCTGCTTCTGCTTCTACTTCTGCTTCTGTTTCTGCTTCTTCTGCTTCTTCTCTTTCGGCTTCTCCTGCTTCTGCTTCTTGTGCTTCTCCTGCTTCTCTTTCTGCTTCTCATTCCGCTTCTGCTTCTCCTTCTGCTTCTGCTTCTCCTCCTTCTCCTTCTCCTACATCTGCTTCTCTTTCAGTTTCTGCTTCTTCTGTATCTCCTGCTTCTCCTTCTGCATCTCCTTCTGCTTGTGCTTGTCCTTATGCTTCTTCTGCTTTTGCTTCTCCTTCTCCTTCTTTTTCTTCTCCTTTTGTTTCTGCTTCTTCTGTTTTTCCTTCTTCTCCTTCTGCTTCTGCTTCTTCTGCTTCTCCTTCTGCATCTTCTTCTGCTTGTGCTTCTCTTTCTCCTTCTTCTGCTTCTTCTTCTGATTCTCCTTCTGCTTCTTCTTCATCTGCTTTACCTGCTTCTCTTTCTGCTTCTCCTTCTGCTTCTCCTTCTGTTTCTCCTTCTCCTTCTTGTTCTTCTGCTTTTCCTTCTGCTTCTCGTTCTGCTTCTGCTACAACTGCTACTGCTTCTACTTCTTCTGTTTCTTCTGCTTCTCCTTCTGCTTTTCATTCTCTTTCTGCTTCTGCTTCTCCTTCTGCTTCTCCAGATTCTTCTTCTGCTGCTTCTAACACAGCTTCTCCTTCTGCTTCAGGTTCTGCTTTTGCTTCTTCGGATCTTATG
>NW_012328279.1:0-1206 GCF_000151885.1 Dipodomys ordii
TCAGCTTCTACTTCTGCTGCTCCTTCTGCTTCTCGTTCTGCTTCTGATTCTCCTTCTGATCTTCCTACTCCTAATCCTTCTCTTTCTCCTTCTCCTTCTTCTTCTTCTGCTTCTCGTTCTGCTTCTGCTTCTTCTGCTTCTTCTGTTTCTTCTGCTTCTGCTTCTCCTGCTACTGTTTCTTCTGCTTCTCTTTCAGCTTCTCCTTCTGCTTCTGCTTCTCCTTCTGCTCCTTCTCCTTCTTTTGTTTCTTCTTCTTCTGCTGCTTCTCCCGCTTCTGCGTCTTCTGCTTCTCCTTCCTTTCCTCTGCTTCTGCTTCTCCTTCTCCTTCTTCTGCTTCTCTTTCTGCTTCTGCTTCTTCTGATTCTCCAACTAATCCTTCTTCTTTTCCTTCTGTTTCTGCTTCTCTTTCTGCTTCTTCATCTCCTGCTGCTTCACCTTCTGCTGCTCCTTCTCCTTCATCTGTTTCTCCCTCTGCTTCTGCTTCTGCTTCTTATGCTTCTTCTTATTCTTCTGCTTCTGCTTCTCCTGCTTCTGCTTCTTATGCTTCTACTGCTTCTTCTTCTGCTTCTGCTTCTTCTGCTTCTACTTCTCTTTCTGCTTCTGCTTCTCCTGCTTGTTTCTCTGCTTCTTCTGCTGCTTTTCCTTCTGCTGCTTCTTCTACTTCTCCTTCTGCTTCTCTTTTTGCTTCTCCTTCTGACTCTTCTGTTTCTCCTGCCTAAATTTCTGGTTCTACTTCTACTGCTTCTCCTTCTGCTTCTGCTTCTACTTCTGCTTCTGTTTCTGCTTCTTCTGCTTCTTCTCTTTCGGCTTCTCCTGCTTCTGCTTCTTGTGCTTCTCCTGCTTCTCTTTCTGCTTCTCATTCCGCTTATGCTTCTCTTTCTGCTTCTGCTTCTCCTCCTTCTCCTTCTCCTACTTCTGCTTCTCCTTCAGCTTCTGCTTCTCCTGCTTCTCCTTCTGCATCTCCTTCTGCTTGTGCTTGTCCTTATGCTTCTTCTGCTTCTGCTTCTCCTTCTCCTTCTCCTTCTTTTGCTTCTCCTTTTGCTTCTGCTTCTTCTGCTTTTACTGCTTCTCCTTCTGCTTCTGCTTCTTCTGCTTCTCCTGCTTCTCCTTCTGCATCTTCTTCTGCTTCTGCTTCTCCTTCTCCTTCTTCTGCTTCTCCTTACTAGCTTCTCATTCTGCTTCTTCTTCTTCTGCTTTACCTGCTTC
>NW_012328280.1:0-1206 GCF_000151885.1 Dipodomys ordii
CAGTGACACTTCCTCCTCAGTGACACGTCCTCCTCCACAGTGACACATCCTGCACAGTGACACGTCCTCCACAGTGTCACGTCCTCCACAGTGACACGTCCTCCACAGTGACACGTCCTGCACAGTGACACGTCCTCCTCAGTGACACGTCCTCCACAGTGACACGTCCTCCACAGTGACACGTCCTCCACAGTGACACGTCCTGCACAGTGACACGTCCTCCTCAGTGACACGTCCTCCACAGTGACACGTCCTCCACAGTGACACGTCCTTCACAGTGACACGTCCTCCTCCACAGTGACACGTACTCCTCCACAGTGACACGTTCTCCACAGTGACACGTCCTCCTCCACAGTGACACGTCCTCTTCCACAGTGACACGTCCTCCACAGTGACACGTCCTCCTCAGTGACACGTCCTCCTCCAGAGTGACACGACCTCCACACTGACACGTCCTCCACAGTGACACGTCCTGCACAGTGACACGTCCTCCACAGTGACACGTCCTCCTCCACAGTGACACGTCCTCCTCAGTGACACGTCCTCCACAGTGACACGTCCTCCTCCACAGTGACACGTCCTCCTCAGTGACACGTCCTCCTCCACAGTGACACGTCCTCCTCCACAGTGACACGTCCTCCACAGTGACACGTCTTCCTCCACAGTGACACGTCCTCCACAGTGACACGTCCTCCTCCACAGTGACACGTTCTCCTCCACAGTGACACGTCCTCCACAGTGACATGTCCTCCACAGTGACACGTCCTCCTCCACAGTGACACGTCCTCGTCCACAGTGACACGTCCTGCACAGTGACACGTCCTGCACAGTGACACGTCCTCCACAGTGACACGTCCTCCTCCACAGTGACACGTCCTCCTCAGTGACACGTCCTCCACAGTGACACGTCCTCCTCCACAGTGACACGTCCTGCACAATGACATGTCCTCCTCCACAGTGACGCGTCCTGCACAGTGACGCGTCCTGCACAGTGACACGTCCTCCACAGTGACACGTCCTCCACAGTGACACGTTCTCCACAGTGACACGTCCTCCTCCACAGTGACACGTCCTCCACAGTGACACGTCCTCCTCCACAGTGACACGTCCTCCACAGTGACACGTCCTCCTCCACAGTGACACGTCCTCCTCCTCAGTGACACGTCCTCCTCCACAGTGACACGTCCTCCTCCTCAGTGACACGTC
>NW_012328281.1:0-1206 GCF_000151885.1 Dipodomys ordii
ATGAACCCAAGCCCGGAAGTATGCAAGTCGAACCCTTTTCCGATGATACACCTTCAGCTCGTCACCGTGAAAATCTTCAGCCTGGTACTCTTTCTCCTCCTCCTCCTCCTCCTCCTCCTCCTCCTCCTCCTCCTCCCCCCTCTCCCTCTTTTTGGTGTTCATCCTGGGGCTTTAACTCAGGGCCTAGGCACCATCCCTGAACTGCTTCTTTTTTGGCTCAAGGCTAGTATTCTACCACTTGATCCACAGCTCCACTTCCAGCTTTTTGGTATAATTGGAAAGAAGAGTCTCACAGACTTTTCCTGCCTGGGCTGGCTTCAAACCAAGATTCTCAGATCTCAGTCTTAGTAGCTGGGATTATAAGTGTGAACCACTGGCACCCAGCCTTGCCACTGCCTTTGGTGTCTTTTGAGCACAGATAGCTAGGGTCCTTTCCTTATGAGAAAAAGTATTTGCTTGTTCAACTATTTGTGCTTTCTTATAGAGCAAATCTTGAGTGAGATAGATGAGCACTGTCAACAGAATTTTCTAGAGCTGTGCAGTCCCGTGTGGCTGAGCACTTGAAATGTGACCAGTGTGACAAAAAAAGCCCTGAGTTTTAATCTCAGTTTCAGCTTAAAAAAGCCACTTGCGAGCCGGGCACTGGTGGCTCACGCCTGTAATCCTAGCTACTCAGGAGGCTGAGATCTGAGGATTGCGGTTCAAAGCCAGTCCGGGCAGGAGAGACCATGAGACTCCTATCTCCAATAAACCACCAGAAAACTGGAAGTGGCGCTGTAGCTCAAGTGGTAGAGCGCTCGCCTTGAGCTGAAGAGCTGAGGGACAGCACCCAGGCCCAGAGTTCAAGCCCCACGACCGACAAAAAAAAAAAAAAAGCCACACAAGTAAATTATATTGGACAGTATAAGTCTAGAGCAGTGGTTCTTAACTGGAGCCAGTTTTACCCCCTACAATGGACATTTTGTCCATATTTCTAGACATTTTTGTTTGTTACAATTAGGAGATGCTGTTAAACAGTATACAATACACAGGAAATCGCCTTTAGCAAACAATGTTCTGACCACAGATGTCAATAGTGCTGAAGTTGAAAACTTGTGGGCAGAACTTCACATCTACTACCTTCTCTGTGACAGATACGAGAGAATAAACTGCTGCATAGACCGAAAATGAGGTTTGACCATAGGATAGAGGGGCCCAGAAGGCCCC
>NW_012328282.1:0-1206 GCF_000151885.1 Dipodomys ordii
GAGAAGCAGAAGAAGGAGCAGGAGAAGGAAAAGCAGCAGGAGAAGCAGAAAGAGCAGCAGAAGGAGAAGCAGGAGATGCAGAAACAGGAGAAGCAGAAGCAGAAGAAACAGGAGAAGGACAAGAAGCAGAAGGAGAAGCAGAAACAGAAGGAGAAGCAGAAAGAGAAGGAGGGGAAGCAGAAGAAGCAGAAGCAGTAGAAGCAGACGTATAAGAATCCGAAGAAGCAGAAACAGAACCTGAAGCAGAAGGAGAAGCAGGAGAAGCAGAAGAAGCAGAATCTGGAGAAGCAGAAGGAGAAGCAGAAGGAGAAGCAGAAGCAGAAAGAGAATCAAAATCAGAAGGAGAAGCAAAGGAAACAGAAGAAGTAGAAGCAGTAGCAGTTGTAGCAGAAGCAGAACGAGAAGCAGAAGGAAAAGCAGAAGAACAAGAAGGAGAAGCAGAAACAGAAGGAGAATCAGAAGGAGAAGCAGAAAAAGAAGCAGGTAAAGCAGAAGAAGAAGAAGCAAAAGGAGAAGCAAAAAAGGAGAAGGAGAAGGAGAAGGAGAAGCAGAAGCAGAAGAAGAAGCACAAGGACAAGCACAAGCAGAAGGAGATGCAGAAGGAGAAGCAGGAGAAGCAGAAGAAGCAGAAGCTGAAGGAGAAGCAGAAGTAGGAGAAGGAGAAGGAGGAGAAGTAGAAGCAGAAGGACAAGTAGAAGCGGAATGAGAAGCAGAAAGAGAAGCAGGAGAAGCACAAGAAGCAGAAGCAGGAGAAGCCGAAAGAGAAGGAGCAGAAGAAGCAGCAACAGAAGCAGAAGTAGAAGCAGAAGCAGAAGGAGAGGCAGCAGAAGAAGTAGAACCAGAAATTCAGGCAGGAGAAACAGAAGAAGCAGAAGCAGAAAGAGAAGCAAAAAGAGAAGCAGAAGGAGAAGTAGAAGAAGCAGCAGAAGGAGAAGCAGCAGAAGAAGCAGAAAAACAAGCAGGAGAAGCCGAAGCAGAAAGAGAATTAGAAGCAGAAGAAGCAGAGGCAGAAGAAGAAGCAGTAGAAGCATAAGAAGCAGAAGCAGGAGAAGCAGAAGCAGAAGATCAAGAAGAAGAATAAGAAGCAGATGCAGAAGCAGAGGGAAAATCAGAAGGAGGAGAAGGAGCAGCAGAATGTGAAGCAGAAGGAGATGGAGAAGCAGAAGAGAAGCAGAAACAGAAGAGAATATGAAGGATTAGTTGGAG
>NW_012328283.1:0-1206 GCF_000151885.1 Dipodomys ordii
GATGTGTAACACTGTGTCCTGTGGTGTCCTACTTTGTCACACGCTGAGTCCCCCAATGAGTCCAATCAATGTCACCGCTGTGTCCCCCTGTGTCCTCGCTGTGTGACCCGATGTATCCCAAATAGTCTCCAAATGTGTTCCGATGTGTCCCGCTGTGTCCCCGCTGTGTCCCCAAATGTGTCCCGATGTGTCCCGCTGTGTACCCCGCAGTGTCCTGCTATGTTCCCGCAGTGTCCCCGCTGTGTCCCGCTGTGTCCCGCTGTGTCCTCGCTGTGTCCCCAGCTGAGTACCCCACTCTGTCCCGCTGTGTCCCCCGCTATGTTTATAATGTGTCCCCGCAGAGTCCCGATATGTCAAGCTGTGTACTGCTGTGTCCCCCGCTGTGTCCCAATGTGTCCAAAAGAGTCAAGCTGTTTCCCCGCTGCGTCCCCGCTGTGTCCCTCTGTGTACCCCGCTGAGTCCAGAATTGTCCCTGCTGTGTCTCGCTGTGTCCCATGCTCTGTCCCCCTCTGTTTCCCGCTCTGTCCCCCTCTGTGTCCCGCTGTGTCCCCAGCTGTGTCCCACTGTGTCCCCGCAGGGTCACTGCTGTTTCCCGCTGTGTCCCGCTGTGTTCCGAGGTGTCCCTCTTTGTCTCCCACTGTGTCCCCCGCTGAGTCCCCGCTGTGTCCCTCTGTGTCCTCGCTGTGTCCCCCGCTGTCTCCCGCTCTGTCCTCCGCTGTGTCTCACGCTTTGTCCCCGCTGTGTCCCACTGTGTCCCGCTGTGTCCCGCTGTGCCCCCACTGTATTTCGTTGTGTCCACAGCTGTGTACCACGCTGTGTAATGCTGTGTGCCCGCTGTATCGACGCTGTGTCCCGCTGGGTCCCACTGTGTCCTTGCTGTGTTCCTCCCTGTGTCCCGCTGTGTCCCCCGCTGTGTCCCGCTGTGTCCCCCGCTGAGTCCCCGCTGTGTCACCGCTGTGTCCCGCTGTTACCTCGCTGTGTCCCCACTGTCTCCCTCTCTGTACCCTGCTGTGTCTCACGCTTTGTCCCCGCTGTGTCCCACTGTGTCCGGCTGTGCCCCCACTGTGTCCCGTTGTGTAAACTGATGTGTACTACGCTGTGTAACGCTGTGTCCCCGCTGTATCGACGCTGTGTCCCGCTGTGTCCCGCTGTGTCCTCGCTGTGTTCCCCGCTGTCTCCCGCTCTGTCCTCCGCTGTGTCTCACGC
>NW_012328284.1:0-1206 GCF_000151885.1 Dipodomys ordii
CAAAATCGTGAGAACAGTTATTTCCTTCCACGTTTTTCAACTTTTTAAACAAGTATAACTAACAATACAATCATAAGTCTAAATTATTTGTCCGTGGATAGATCCGTCTCCCCTCCTCATCACCATTCTCTCCCTCCCCCTTCCCCCGCCCCCCCCCCGCCTTCGGGCTTCCCTGGAGTCCTGCTCCTAATTATCTCTTTAATATCTCTTTATCTTCCAGCCCCTGCTTCCTGACCGGATGGTGATATCTGAAGCACTCAGCGGCAACCAGACAGCCAGAGGGGAACGCGAGCCATCCATGCAGGTGGCGTAACCGTCCATCCTCACCCCCCCCGCAGGCGATTCCTCGACCACGACCACGACCTCCGACCCCCCCCCCCGCACCAAAATCCACAACCCTACCCTCGGAACAAAATAAAACAAATTTGCTTGAATCTCACGCTGCCTTTTGTTTGTAATTGACGCAATAGGCGAAGGGGAGGGATCTCATTTCTGGTGCCTGACGGGGAGGGAGGGGGGAGGGGGCGGGGGAATTGGAGAGGAGAGAAGAGGGGGCAGAGGGCATCTCAGTGTATCTGTGTGTGTGCGTGCGCGCATCTTTGAGGAAACTCAAAGATCGGACGCGACAGAGCATGTATGTACTCCAGCCGGACCAATTCACCACGTCTCTGTCTCTTGTCTCTCAGTTTCTGTTTCTCTATTTCTCTCTCTGTGTCTCTCTTTGTCTCTGTCTGTCTGTCTGTCTGTCTGTCTGTCTGTCTGTCTCTCTCTCTCTCTCTCTCTCTCTCTCTCTCGTTTGAATTCTCTCTCCCGCCCGCCCGCCCGCCCGCACTCCCTCCCTCCTTTTCCTCTCGACTTGCCAGTCAATCCTGGGACTTGAGCTAATGTACTGGCGCTCCAACACACAACGGTCCCACTCTGAGCCTGCCTGCCTGCCTGCCTGCCTATGCATGGGCCCCATACTCCAACGAGGCACATCATCATCCCCACCCCACCCCTTCTCTGAAAAGAAGGCAGTCTCTCTCGGGGCCAGCCAGCCTGGGCCGGTTTTCTCAGTCAGTCAGTGTGTGGTTTGTTTGTTCTTTTTTTTCCCCCATGCATTTCATGAGAGAAAACTGCAATTCACAAAACCACCACTACATGGCACGCGTTCACCTTCGACAAGGTGGATGGGGCGGCGGGAGGGGCAAAACACGGGTCGGGTCA
>NW_012328285.1:0-1206 GCF_000151885.1 Dipodomys ordii
TAGAGTGCTAGCCTTGAGCAAAAGAAGCTCAGTGACAGTGCCCAAGCCCTGAACTCAAGCCCCAGGGCTAGCAAAATAATAATGATAATCATCATCATAATAATAGCATAGGCAGAGAGGACAAACAGGGTGAAAACAGGAGGAGTACTCTAAATTGATCAGATTCTAGCCTCTGTGTGTATGGGACAGGGCAGTCCCCAGTGACAGTGAGGTGTGAAAGTACATTAGCATCTCAGAAGTGACTTTACATATGGAACTGAAGTTGTGAGGTTTGAGCCAGCAAGTAGTCAGTCACCAACACAGATGACATTTTTTTTTTTTTTTTTTTGCCAATCTTGGGGCCTGAACTGAGGGCCTGGCCGCACAGACCAGTTCATGGAAGCCTAGGGCACTGTCTGATACCTAATTCTCTGGATTTGAGCATCTTCTCTGGATGGCTCGTTGGGTATCAGGCTGGCCTCAGCGATCATATCTCGAATTTTCTGTAGGCAGTCTGCTAGATTGCGGAATTGAAAGCGGCTGCTTTCAGAGGTGACTATCAACTCTCCTGCTCGGTTGATCTTATTTTTATGCTGCAGAGAACAAACATAACAATGCCAAGTTGCAGAGCTTCTGCAGGGCAAATGACATAGCTAGCAAGATCAATAGAAAGCCCACAGATTGGGAGAAGATCTTTACTAGCCATACAACGGACAAGGGTCTCATATCTAAAATATACTTGGAACTCAAAAAATTAAACCCCCAACAACAAATCCCCAAAGAAACAACTGCCCAATAAATAAGTGGGCGAAAGACTTAAAGAGAAACTTCTCTGAAGAAAAAAGAAGGATGGCCAATAGACACATGAAGAAATGTTCAACATCCCTAGCCATAAAAGAAATGCAAATCAAAACAACATTGAGATATCACCTCACCCCAGAAAGAACGGCAAAAATCAAGAACTCTAACAACAACAGATGCTGGAGGGGATGTGGACAGAAAGGAACCTTACTTCATTGTTGGTGGGAATGTAAACTTGTCCAACCACTTTGGAAAGCAGTATGGAGGTTCTTCAAAAGACTTCACATAGAACTCCCCTATGACCCAGCAATCCCACTTTTGGGCATTTACCCAAATGCTTACAAACAAGACCACACTAAAGCTACCACCACAACTATGTTTATTGCAGCATTATTTACCATAGCTAAGATATGGAACCAACCCAGA
>NW_012328286.1:0-1206 GCF_000151885.1 Dipodomys ordii
CCGATGTGTCCCACTGTGTCCCCCGCTGTGTTCCCCGCTGAGTCCCGCTGTGTCCCGATATGTCCCACTGTGTCCGCTACAGTGTCCCCCACTGTGTCCCTTTGTGTACCCCACTGTGTCCCGCTGTGTCACACGTTGTGTTGCCCGCTGTGTCCCCCGCTGTGTCCCCACTGTGTGCCGCTGTACCCTGCTGTGTCCCCAACTGTGTCCCCCCCTGTGTCCCGCTCTTTCCCGCTGTGTCCCGCTGTGTCCTTGCTGTGTACCCATTTGTTTCCCACTGGGTCCTCTCTGTGTCCTCCGCTGTGTCCCCATGTCTCACGCTGTGTCCTCACTGTGTATCCGTCTGTGTCCCGCTGTGTCCTCGCTGTGTCCCCGCTGTGTAATGCTGGGTCCCCCTTTGTGTCCCACTGTGTCCCCCGCTGTGTCCCAGCTGTGTCCCTTTATGTCCCGCTGTGTCCCGCTGTGTACCCCGTAGTGTCCTGCTGTGTCGCCCGATGTGTCCCGCTGTGTCCTTGCTATGTCCCGCTGTGTCCCCGTTGTGTCCCCTGCTGTGTCCGGCTGTGTCCCCGGCTGTGTCCCCCGCTGTGTCCCGCTCTTTCACGCTGTGTCCTGCTGTGTCCTTGCTGTGTCCCCATTTGTGTCCCGCTGTGTCCTCGCTGGGTCCCCCGCTCGTTCCCACTGTGTCCCCATGTTTCACGCTGTGTCCTCGCTGTGTATCCCTCTGTGTCCCGCTGTGTCCTTGCTGTGTCCCCCACTGTGTCCCCGCTGTGACCCGCTGTGTCCCTGCTGTGTCCCCCGCTGTGTCCCGCTGTGTCCCGCTGTGTCCCCGGCTGTGTCCCCCGCTGTGTCCCGCTCTTTCCCGCTGTGTCCCGCTGTGTCCTTGCTGTGTCCCCATTTGTGTCCCGCTGTGTCCCACACTGTGTCCCCGCTGTGACCTGCTGTGTCACTGATGTGGCCCTGCTGTGTCCTGATGTGTCCCGCTGTGTCCCGCTGTGTCCCCGATGTCCCCCGCTGTGTCCGGTTGTGTCCCCGCTGTCTGCATGTGTGTCCCCGCTGTCCCCCGCTGTGTCCCCCACTGTGTCCCGCTGTGTCCTCGCTGTGTCCCCAGCTGTGTCCCGCTGTGTCCCCCGCTGTGTCCACCGCTGTGTCCCGATGTGTCCCCGCAAAGACCAGGCTGTGTCCCGCTGTGTCCCTGGTGTGTCCTCA
>NW_012328287.1:0-1206 GCF_000151885.1 Dipodomys ordii
TACCCTCTGTGTCGCCGCTGTGTCCCACTGTGTCCTCGCTGTGTCCCCCGCTGTGTCACGCTGTGTCCTCTCTGTGTCCCCCGCTGTGTCCCGCTGTGTCCTCGCTGTGTTCCCCCGCTGTGTCCAGCTGTTTCCCCCACTGTGTCCCCCCACTGTGTCCTCGCTGTGTCCCCAGCTGTGTCCCGATGTGTCCCGCTGTGTCCTCGCTATGTCCCCCTCTGTGTCCCGCTGTGTCCCCCGCCGTGTCCAGCTGTGTCACGCTGTGTCCCGCTGCGTCTCCCCTGTGTCCCGCTGTGTCCCGCTTTGTCCCCCACTATGTCCCGCAGTGACCACGTTGTGTCCCGCTGTGTCCCACTGTGTCCCGTGGTGTCCCGCTTTGTCCCCCGCTGTGTCCCCGGCTGAGTCTCGCTGTGTCCCCACTGTGTCCTCTCTGTGTCCCCCGCTGTGTCTGCTCTGTTCCCCACTGTGTCTCTCGTTTGTCCCCGCTGTGCCCAACTGTGTCCCGCTGTGTCCCCCACTGTGTCCCGTTGTGTCAACAGCTGTGTACCCGCTGTGTCCCCGCAGGTTCACCGCTGTTTCACGCTGTGTCCCGCTGTGTTCCGTGGTGTCCTGCTTTGTTCCCCGCTGTGGCCCCCCCGAGCCACCTTTGTGTCCCCGCTGTGTCCCGCTGTGTCCTCCCTGTGTCCGCCTCTTTCTCCCGCTTTGTCCACCGCTGTGTCTCACGCTTTGTCCCCGCTGGGTCCCGCTGTGTCCCGCTCTGTTCCCCACTGTGTCCCCCGCTGAGTCCTCTATGTGTCGCCGCTGTGTCCCGCTGTGTCCTCGCTGTGTCCCCTGCTATCTCCCGCTTTGTCCCACGCTGTGTCCCGCTGTGTCCTCGCTGTGTCCCCCGCTGTGTCCTGCTGTGTTCCCTCTGTGTCCCAATCTGTGTCCCGCTGTGTGCCCCGTTGTGTCCTGCTGGGTCCCGCTGTGTCCCCGCTGTGTCCCCGCTGTGTCCCCGCTGTGTCCTCGCTGTGTTCCCCGCTGTGTCCCGCTGTGTCCCCCGCTGTGTCCCGCTGTGTCTACTGCTGTGTCCCCACTGTGTCCCTCTGTGTCTCGCTGTGTCCCGCTGTGTCCTCGCTGTTTCCCACGCTGTGTTCTGCTGTGTCCTCGCTGTGTCCCCCGCTGTGTCCCGTAGTGTACCCAGCTGTGTACCCCGCTGTGTCCCGC
>NW_012328288.1:0-1206 GCF_000151885.1 Dipodomys ordii
TCAAGCAAAAGGAGAAGAAGGAGCAGGAGAAGCAGAAGCACAAGAGGAAGAAGCAGAAGCAGAAGGAGAAGCAGAAAGAGAAGCAGAAAGAGAAGCAGGAGAAGCAGAAGAAGCAGAAGCAGGAGAAGCAGAAGCAGAAGAAAAAGAAGAAGCATGAGAAGCAGAAGCAGAGGGAGAAGGAGAAGATGTAGAAGCAGAAGGAGAAGCAGAAGGAAAAGCAGAAGAACGAGAAGGAGAAGGAGAAACAGAAGGAGAAGCAGAAGGAGAGGCAGAGGGAGAAGCCGAAGGAGAAGCAGGAAAAGCAGAAGAAGCAGAAGCAAAAGGTGAACCAAAAGAAGCAGGAGAAGCAGAAACAGAAGAAGAAGCATAAGTACAAGCACAAGCAGAAGGAGATGCAGAAGGAGAAGCAGGAGAATCAGAAGAAGCAGAAACTGAAGGAGAAGCAGAAATAGGAGAAGGAGAAGGAGGAGAAGCAGAAGCAGAAGGAGAAGCGGAAGCAGAATGAGTAGCAGAAAGAGAAGCAGGAGAAGCACAAGAAGCAGAAGCAGGAGAACCCGAAAGAGAAGAAGAAGAAGAAGCAGAAACAGAAGCAGGAGAAGCAGGAGAAGCTAAGAAGCAGAAGCAACTGAAGCAGAAGCAAAAGAAACAGAAGGAGCATAAGTAGCAGAAGCAAAACCAGAAGTAGAAGCAGAAGAACGAGAAGGAGAAGGAGAAAGAGAAATATAAGGAGAAGCAGAAGGAGAAGCAGAAGCAGAAGGAGAAGCAGAAGTAGGAGAAGGAGAAGGAAGAGCAGCAGAAGCAATATGAGAAGCAGAAGGAGAAGCAGAAGCAGAATGAGAAGCAGAAAGAGAAGCAGTAGAAGCAGAAGAAGCAGGAAAAGCAGAAACAGAAGAAAGACAAGAAGAAGAAGAAGAAGAAGAAGAAAAAGAAGAAGAAGAAGAAGAAGAAGAAGAAGAAGAAGAAGAAGAAGAAGAAGAAGAAGAAGAAGAAGAAGAAGGAGAAGAAGAAGGAGAAGCATAAGGAGAAGGATAAGGAGAAGCATAAGGAGAAGCATAAGGGGAAGCAGTAGAAGCAGAAGAAGCAGAAGCAGGAGAAGCAGAAGCAGAAGAAAAAGAATAAGCATAAGAAACGGAATCAGAGGGAGAAGCAGAAGGAGAAGGAGCAGCAGAAGGAGAAGAAGAAGCAGAAAGAGAAGCAGAAACAGAA
>NW_012328289.1:0-1206 GCF_000151885.1 Dipodomys ordii
GAAGGAGAAGGAGCAGCAGAAGGAGAAGCAGAAGGAGAATCAGGAGGAGAAGCAGAAGAAGAAGCAGAAGCAGAAGAAGATGCAGAAGGAGAAGCAGGAGAAGCAGAAGAAGCAGAAGAAGAAGTAGGAGAAGGAGAAGGAGAAGGAAGGGCAGCAGAATCAATAGGAGAAGCAGAGCAGAAGAAGAAGCAGAATGAGAAGCAGAAAGAGAAGCAGTAGAAGCAGAAGAAGCAGGAAAAGCAGAAGCAAAAGAAAGAGAAGTAGAAGCCGAAGAAGAAGAAGAAGAAGAAGAAGAAGAAGAAGAAGAAGAAGAAGAAGAAGAAGAAGAAGAAGAAGAAGAAGAAGAAGAAGAAGAAGGAGAAGCAGTAGAAGCAGAAGAAGCAGATGCAGGAGAAGCAGAAGAAAAAGAATAAGCAAAAGAAGCAGAAGCAGAAGCACTGGGAGAAGCAGAAGAAGGAGAAGGAGAAGGAGCAGCAGAAAGAGAAGCAGAAGCAGAAAGAGAAGCAGAAACAGAAGGAGAACAAGAAGGAGAAGCAGGAGAATCAGAAGAAGCAGAAGAGGAAGCAGAAAGAGGTGAAGAAGGAGAAGCAGAAGTAGAATCAGATGAAACAGAAGAAGAAGCAGAAGAAACAGAAGCAAAAGAAATAGAAGAAGGAGAAGAGCAGAAGCAGAAGCGAAGGAGAAGCAGAAAGAGAAGCAGGAGAAGCAGAAGCAGGAGAAGCAGAAGCAGAAGAAACAGGAGAAGCCGAAGAAGCAGAAGCAGAATTGAAGCAGAAGGAGAAAAAGAAGAAGCACAATTGAAGCAGAAGCAGAAGAAACAGTAATAGTATAATAAGCAGAAGCAGAAGCAGCAAGAGAAGCAGAAGAAGAAGTCGGAGAAGGCGAGAGAGAAGGATTAGGAGTAGGAGAAGCAAAAGGATAAGCAGAAGCAGAAAGAGACGCAGAAGGAAAAGCAGCACGAGATGTAGGAGAAGCAGAAGCAGGAGAAGCAGAAGAAACAGAAGACGCAGAAGCAGAATGAGAAGCAGAAGGAGAAATTGAAGCATAAGCAGAAGGAGAAGCAGAAAAAAAAGGAGAAGCAGAAGAAGAGAAGGAGAAGCGGACGAGAAGCAGGAGAAGCAGAAGCAGGAGAAGCAGAAGCAGGAGAAGCAGAAGAAGGAGAAGAAGCAGAAGCAGAAGGAGAAGCAGAAACAGAAGGAAATGAGA
>NW_012328290.1:0-1206 GCF_000151885.1 Dipodomys ordii
GAAGAAACAGAAGAAGAAGTAGCAAAGAAACAGAAGAAGGAGAAGAGCAGAAGAAGAAGCAGAAGGAGAAGCAAAAGGAGAAGGAGAAGCAGAAAGAGAAGCAGGAGAAGCAGAAGAATCAAGAGAAGCAGAAGCAGAAGAAACAGGAGTAGCCGAAGAAGCAGAAGCAGAATCTGAAGCAGGAGAAACAGAAGAAACATAATCTGAAGCCGAAGCAGAAGAAACAGAAATGGTAGAATAAGCAGAAGCAGAAGCAGCAGGAGAAGCAGAAGAAGAAGACGGAGAAGGCGAAAGAGAAGGATTAGGAGTAGGAGAAGCAAAAGGATAAGCAGAAGCAGAAAGAGACCCAGAAGGAGAAGCAGCACGAGAAGTAGGAGAACCAGGAGAAGCAGAAGCAGGAGAAGCAGAAGAAACAGAAGACGCAGAAGCAGAATGAGAAGCAGAAGGAGAAATTGAAGCAGAAGCAGAAGCAGAAGGAGAAGCAGAAGCAGAAGGAGAAGCAGAAGAAGGAAAAAGAGAAGCAGAAAGAGAAGCAGAACGAGAAGCAGGAGAAGCAGAAGAAACAGAAGAAGGAGAAGAAGCCGAAGCAGAAGGAGAAGCAGAAAGAGAAGGAGAAGCAGAAAGAGAAGGAGGGGAAGCAGAAGAAGCAGAAACAGGAGAGGCAGAAGCATAAGAATCCGAAGAAGCAAAAGCAGAACCTGAAGCAGAAGGAGAAGCAGAAGAAGCAGAATCTGGAGAAGCAGAATGAGAAGCTGAAGGAGAAACAGAAGCGGAAAGAGAATCAAAAGCAGAAGGATAAGCAGAAGAAACAGAAGAAGCAGTAGCAGTTGTAGCAGAAGCAGAACGAGAAGCAGAAGGAAAAGCAGAAGAACGAGAACAAGAAGGAGAAACAGAAGCAGAAGGAGAAGCAGAAGGAGAAGCAGAAGAAGCAGAAGGAGAAGCAGAAGGAGAAGCAGAAACAGAAGAACAAGCATAAGGACAAGCACAAGCAGAAAGAGATGCAGAAGGAGAAGCAGGAGAAGCAGAAGAAGAAGAAGCAGAAGAAGAAGTAGAAGTAGGAGAAAGAGAAGGAAGAGCAGCAGAAGCAATAGGAGAAGCAGAAGCAGAAGGAGAAGCAGAATGAGTAGCAGAAAGAGAAGCAGTAGAACCAGAAGAAGCAGGAAAAGCAGAAGCAGAAGAAAGAGAAGAAGAAGAAGAAGAAGAAGA
>NW_012328291.1:0-1206 GCF_000151885.1 Dipodomys ordii
GCCTCCAGACACATTCAAATCATCAGGTAGCATCCTGGCATCCTGAAAGTATGCAAAGGGCCAGCTGGGGTCTGCAGGACGGGGGAGACTGAAGATCTGAGTAGCCGTAGTTTTCTTGAGTCCACAGGGAAGGCAGGAGGTTAGAGGGACCTTGTAAGAGAGTCAGCACCCCATGGCATGGAGGACGGAAGGCTGGATGTGTGAGGGGCCTGGGGCAGGCCCTCAGAAGGAGCCCAGAGGAGACCCGCTCTTGGATAGTCCTGACTGCAGTCACCTTCATAGCGCCGGGGTGGCTTTCGAGCGAGTCCCCGACTGGCGCACGCGTCAAACTCCTTGGTCCGTGGTTCAAGCTGGCTCGGGTGGGTGGCCGACATCGCCCCAGACCCCATGCGCTCGCTCCGCCCCATCCCCTCCACCCCCCCCGAGGGAGGGAGAGAGAGAGAAAGGCGCGCGTGGCTTGACGACCCCCCCGGGCCCGACGGCGCGACGCGCCCGGGGCGCACTGGGGACAGTCCGCCCCGCCCCCGGACCCCCACGAGAGCGGGAGCCGGGGGTGGAGGAGCGGTCGCGCCGTGGGAGGGGCGGCCCGGCCCCCCCGAGACACCGGCGCGCCCCGCGCGGGGGGGAGCCCCCTCGCGGGGGACCCCCCGCGCGGGGAGAGAGAGCGCCGGGAGGGGGGAGAGCGCGGCGACGGGTCCGGGCTCCCTCGGCCCCGGGATTCGGCGAACGCTGCTGCCGGGCGGGGCTGTAACACCCGGGGGGCCTGAGGTTCCCCGGCGACCCGCCCCGGAGGACGGGAAACGACCGGGGGACCCCCCGGGCCACCTTCCCCGCCGGGCCTTCCCAGCCGTCCCGGAGCCGGTCGCGGCGCACCGCCGCGGCGGAAGTGCGCCCGGCGGCGGCCGGTCGCCGGCCGGGGGGCGGTCCCCCGCCGACCCCACCCCCGGCCCCGCCCGCCCGACGCCCCCGACACCCCCTCCCGCCGGAGCGGGGGGAGGGCGGGGGACGCGCGAGCGGGTGGAGGGGTCGGGAGGAACGGGGAGCGGGAAAGATCCGCCGGGAGACCACCGGCACGGCCGGACTCGCGCCGCCGGGTTGAATCCTCCGGGCGGACTGCGCGGACCCCACCCGTTTACCTCTTAACGGTTTCACGCCCTCTTGAACTCTTTCTCAAAGTTCTTTTCAACTTTACCTTACGGTACTTGT
>NW_012328292.1:0-1206 GCF_000151885.1 Dipodomys ordii
AACTCCTCCCCCTCCCCGTCCCCCTCAGCAACACGTCGGCTGGCGGTCGAAACCCCGCCCTCCCCCCTCCCCGTCGTCATGGCTACGACAGAGGAAAAGCAAATGATGATAATAATGAATCATAACAACCTATATGTATGTGTATGTCAGAACTCTCACTCCCCACTGCCGGGTAGGTGAGGAATGACTGACTGAGTGAGTGACTGACCCGACCCGTGTTTTGCCCCTCCCGCCGCCCCATCCACCTTGGCGACGGCGAACGCGCGCCATCTAGTGGTGGTTTTGTGAATTGCAGTTTTCTCTCATGAAATGCATGGGGGAAAAAAAAGAACAAACAAACCACGCACTGACTGACTGAGAAAACCGGCCCAGGCTGGCTGGCCCCGAGAGAGACTGCCTTCTTTTCAGAGAAGGGGTGGGGTGGGGATGATGATGTGCCTCGTTGGAGTATGGGGCCCATGCATAGGCAGGCAGGCAGGCAGGCAGGCAGGCTCGGAGTGGGACCGTTGTGTGTTGGAGCGCCAGTACAGTAGCTCAAGCCCCAGGATTGACTGGCAAGTCGAGAGGAAAAGGAGGGAGGGAGTGCGGGCGGGCGGGCGGGCGGGAGAGAGAATTCAAACGAGAGAGAGAGAGAGACAGACAGACAGACAGACAGACAGACAGACAGAGACAAAGAGAGACACAGAGAGAGAAATAGAGAAACAGAAACAGAGAGACAAGAGACAGAGACGTGGTGAATTGGTCCGGCTGGACTACATACATGCTCTGTCGCGTCCGATCTCTGAGTTTCCTCAAAGATGCACGCATGCACACACACTGATACACTGAGATGCCCTCTGCCCCCTCTTCTCTCCTCTCCAATTCCCCCGCCCCCTCCCCTCTCCCCCCCCGTCAGGCACCAGAAATGAGATCCCTCCCCTACGCCTATTGCGTCAATTACAAACAAAAGGCAGGGTGAGATTCAAGCAAATTTGTTTTATTTTGTTCCGAGGGTAGGTTTGTGGATTTTGGTGCGGGGGGGGGGTCGGAGGTCGTGGTCGTGGTCGAGTAATCGCCTGCGGGGGGGGGTGAGGATGGACGGTTACCCCACCTGCATGGATGGCTCGCGTTCCCCTCTGGCTGTCTGGTTGGCGCTGAGTGCTTCAGATATCACCATCCGGTCAGGAAGCAGGGGCTGGAAGATAAAGAGATATTAAAGAGATAATT
>NW_012328293.1:0-1206 GCF_000151885.1 Dipodomys ordii
CCCCCCGCCCCCCCCCGCCTTCGGGTTTCCCTCAGTCCTGCTCCTAATTATCTCTTTAATATCCCTTTATCTTCCAGCCCTTGCTTCCTGACCGGATGGTGATATCTGAAGCACTCAGCGGCAACCAGACAGCCAGAGGGGAACGCGAGCCATCCATGCAGGTGGCGTAACCGTCCATCCTCACCCCCCCCCCGCAGGCGATTACTCGACCACGACCACGACCTCCGACCCCCCCCCCGCACCAAAATCCACAACCCTACCCTCGGAACAAAATAAAACAAATTTGCTTGAATCTCACGCTGCCTTTTGTTTGTAATGGATGCAATAGGCGAAGGGGAGGGATCTCATTTCTGGTGCCTGACGGGGGGGGGAGGGGGGAGGGGGCGGGGGAATTGGAGAGGAGAGAAGAGGGGGCAGAGGGCATCTCAGTGTATCTGTGTGTGTGCGTGCGTGCATCTTTGAGGAAACTCAAAGATCGGACGCGACAGAGCATGTATGTAGTCCAGCCGGACCAATTCACCACGTCTCAGTCTCTTGTCTCTCTGTTTCTGTTTCTCTATTTCTCTCTGTGTGTCTCTCTTTGTCTCTGTCTGTCTGTCTGTCTGTCTGTCTCTCTGTCTCTCTGTCTCTCTCTCTCTCTCTCTCGTTTGAATTCTCTCTCCCGCCCGCCCGCCCGCCCGCACTCCCTCCCTCCTTTTCCTCTCGACTTGCCAGTCAATCCTGGGGCTTGAGCTACTGTACTGGCGCTCCAACACACAACGGTCCCACTCCGAGCCTGCCTGCCTGCCTGCCTGCCTATGCATGGGCTCTATACTCCAACGAGGCACATCATCATCCCCACCCCACCCCTTCTCTGAAAAGAAGGCAGTCTCTCTCGGGGCCAGCCAGCCTGGGCCGGTTTTCTCAGTCAGTCAGTGCGTGGTTTGTTTGTTCTTAATTTTCCCCCATGCATTTCATGAGAGAAAACTGCAATTCACAAAACCACCACTAGATGGCGCGCGTTCGCCGTCGACAAGGTGGATGGGGCGGCGGGAGGGGCAAAACACGGGTCGGGTCAGTCACTCACTCAGTCAGTCAGTCCTCACCTACCCGGCAGTGGGGAGTGAGAGTTCTGACATACACATACATATAGGTTGTTATGATTCATTATTATCATCATTTGCTTTTCCTCTGTCGTAGCCATGACGACGGGGAGGGGGGAGGGCG
>NW_012328294.1:0-1206 GCF_000151885.1 Dipodomys ordii
CGCCCCCCCCCCCGCGTTCGGGCTTCCCTGGAGTCCTGCTCCTAATTATCTCTTTAATATCTCTTTATCTTCCAGCCCCTGCTTCCTGACCGGATGGTGATATCTGAAGCACTCAGCGGCAACCAGACAGCAAGAGGGGAACGCGAGCCATCCATGCAGGTGGCGTAACCGTCCATCCTCACCCCCCCACCACCGCAGGCGATTACTCGACCGCGACAACGACCTCCAACCCCCCCTCCGCACCAAAATCCACAACCCTACCCTCGGAACAAAATAAAACAAATTTGCTTGAATCTCACGCTGCCTTTTGTTTGTAATTGACGCAATAGGCGAAAGGGAGGGATCTCATTTCTGGTGCCTGACGGGGGGGGGAGGGGGGAGGGGGCGGGGGAATTGGAGAGGAGAGAAGAGGGGGCAGAGGGCATCTCAGTGTATCTGTGTGTGTGTGTGCGTGCATCTTTGAGGAAACTCAAAGATCGGACGCGACAGAGCATGTATGTAGTCCAGCCGGACCAATTCACCACGTCTCTGTCTCTTGTCTCTCTGTTTCTGTTTCTCTATTTCTCTCTCTGTGTCTCTCTTCGTCTCTGTCTGTCTGTCTGTCTGTCTGTCTCTGTCTCTCGTTTGAATTCTCTCTCCCGCCCGCCCGCCCGCCCGCACTCCCTCCCTCCTTTTCCTCTCGACTTGCCAGTCAATCCTGGGGCTTGAGCTACTGTACTGGCGCTCCAACACACAACGGTCCCACTCCGAGCCTGCCTGCCTGCCTGCCTGCCTATGCATGGGCCCCATACTCCAACGAGGCACATCATCATCCCCACCCCACCCCTTCTCTGAAAAGAAGGCAGTCTCTCTCGGGGCCAGCCAGCCTGGGCCGGTTTTCTCAGTCAGTCAGTGCGTGGTTTGTTTGTTCTTTTTTTCCCCCATGCATTTCATGAGAGAAAACTGCAATTCACAAAACCACCGCTAGATGGCGCGCGTTCGCCGTCGACAATGTGGATGGGGCGGCGGGAGGGGCAAAACACGGGTCGGGTCAGTCACTCACTCAGTCAGTCAGTCCTCACCTACCCGGCAGTGGGGAGTGAGAGTTCTGACACACACATACATATAGGTTGTTATGATTCATTATTATCATCATTTGCTTTTCCTCTGTCGTAGCCATGACGACGGGGAGGGGGGAGGGCGGGGTTCGCCCACCAGCCGACGTGA
>NW_012328296.1:0-1206 GCF_000151885.1 Dipodomys ordii
CATAAGGAGAAGCATAAGGAGAAGCATAAGGAGAAGCATAAGGAGAAGCAGTACATGCAGGAGAAGCAGAAGAAATAGAATAAGCAAAAGAAGCAGAAGCAGAAGCAGTGGGAGAAGCAGAAGAAGGAGAAGGAGAAGGAGCAGCAGAAGGAGAAGCAGAAGCAGAAAGAGAAGCAGAAACAGAAGAACAAAAGGATAAGCAGGAGAATCAGAAGAAGCAGAAGTAGAAACAGAAAGAGAAGTAGAAGAAGGAGAAGCAGAAGTAGAATCAGAAGAAACAGAAGAAGAAGAAGAAGAAGAAGAAGAAACAGAAGAAGAAGAAGAAGAAGAAGAAGAAGAAGAAGAAGAAGAAGAAGAAGAAGAAGAAGAAGAAGAAACAGAAGCAAAAGAAACAGAAGAAGGAGAAGAGCAGAAGCAGAAGCAGAAGGAAAAGCAGAAGCAGAAGGAGAAGCAGAAAGAGAAGCAGGAGAAGCTGAAGAAGCAGGAGAAGCAGAAGCAGAAGAAACAGGAGAAGCCGAAGAAGCAGAAGCAGAATCTGAAGCAGAAGGAGAAACAGAAGAAGCACAATCTGAAGCAGAAGCAGAAGAAACAGAAATAGTAGAATAAGCAGAAGCAGAAACACCAGGAGAAGCAGAAGAAGAAGAAGGAGAAGGTGAAAGAGAAGGATTAGGAGTAGGAGAAGCAAAAGGATAAGCAGAACCACAAAGAGACGCAGAAGGAGAAGCAGCACGAGAAGTAGGCGTAGGAGGAGAAGAAGAAGCAGGAGAAGCAAAAGAAACAGAAGGCGCAGAAGCAGAATGAGAAGCAGAAGGAGAAATTGAAGCAGAAGGAGAAGCAGAAGAAGAAGCAGAAGAAGGAGAAGGACAAGGAGAAGGAGAAAGAGAAGCAGAAAGACAAGCAGAACGAGAAGCAGGAGAAGCAGAAGCTGGAGAAGCCGAAGCTGAAGAAACAGAAGAAGGGGAAGAAGCAGAAGGAGAAGCAGAAACAGAAGGAAAAGCAGAAAGAGAAGCAGGAGAAGCAGAAGAAGCAGCAGCAGAAGAAGCAGAAGCAGAAGAAGCCGAAAAAGCAAAAGCAGAACCTGAAGCAGAAGGAGAAGCAGGAGAAGCAGAAGAAGCAGAATCTGGAGAAGCAGAAGGAGAAGCAGAAGCAGAAAGAGAAGCAAAAGCAGAAGGAGAAGCAGAAGAAACAGAAGAAGCAGAGGCTGAT
>NW_012328297.1:0-1206 GCF_000151885.1 Dipodomys ordii
GAAGAGAATCAAAGCAGAAGGAGAAGCAGAAGAAACAGAAGACGTAGAAGCAGTAGCAGTTGTAGCTGAAGCAGAAGGAGAAGCCGAAGGAAAAGCAGAAGAACAAGAAGGAGAAGGAGAAACAGAAGGAGAAGCAGAAGGAGAAGAAGAAAGAGAAGCAGGTAAAGCAGAAGAAGAAGAAGCAGAAGGAGAATCAGAAGGAGAAGCAGAAGAAGGAGAAGGAGAAGCAGAAGCAGAAGAAGATGCAGAAGGAGAAGCAGGAGAAGCAGAAGAAGCAGAAGCAGAAGGAGAAGCCGGAAAAGCAGAAGAAGCAGAAGTAAAAGAAGGAGAAGGAGAAGAAGAAGAAGAAGGAGCATAAGGACAAGCACAAGCAGAAGGAGATGCAGAAGGAGAAGCAGTAGAAACAGAAGAAGCAGAAGCTGAAGGAGAAGCAGAAGTAGGAGAAGGAGGAGGAGGAGAAGCAGAAGCAGAAGGAGAAGCAAAAGCGGAATGAGAAGCAGATAGAAAAGCAGGAGAAGCACAAGAAGCAGAAGCAGGAGAAGCCGAAAGAGAAGAAGCAGAAGAAGCAGAAACAGAAGCAGAAGCAGAAGCAGAAGGAGAAGCAGCAGAACAAGTAGAACCAGAAATTCAGGCAGGAGAAACAGAAGAAGCAGAAGCAGAAAGAGAAGCAAAAAGAGAAGCAGAAGGAGAAGTAGAAGAAGCAGCAGAAGGAGAAGCAGCAGAAGAAGCAGAAAAACAAGCAGGAGAAGCAGAAGCAGAAAGAGAAGTAGAAGCAGAAGAAGCAGAAGAAGCAGAAGCAGAAGTAGAAGCATAAGAAGCAGAAGCAGGAGAAGCAGAAGCAGAAGAACAAGAAGAAGCATAAGAAGCAGAAGCAGAAGCAGAGGGAGAAACAGAAGGAGAAGGAGCAGCAGAAGGTGAAGCAGAAGGAGATGGAGAAGCAGAAAGAGAAGCAGAAACAGAAGGAGAAGAAGAAGGATTAGTTGGAGAATCAGAAGAAGCAGAAGCAGAAAGAGAAGCAGAAGAAAGAGAAGGAGAAGCAGAAGCAGAGGAAAGGAAGGAGAAGCAGAAGAAGTAGAAGCGGGAGCAGCAGAAGCAGAAGCAGCAGAAGCAGAAGCAGCAGAAGCAGAAGCAGAAGAAGCAGAAGAAGAAGAAGCAGAAGAAGAAGAAGAAGAAGAAGAAGAAGAAGAAGAAGAAGAAGAAGAAGAA
>NW_012328298.1:0-1206 GCF_000151885.1 Dipodomys ordii
AAATCAACCACCACACCCGCGGCAACGAGCACAGAGACTGCAATGCATGAGTCAGGCGGTTAGGGGCAGGGGCCACACAGCACACTGGCATGAGACCATCAGTCAGCTGCCACAAGAACACAACGACCATACAAGCAGAGATACATCACCCCTACCACAATAGCCCCACACCGCAAGGGAAGACACAGATGCTCCAAAACAGTCTAAAAAATCCGCAGGGTCAGGCGGCAGCCACGTGAGCTGGTCTATTCTCACGATGAAAAAAGCAGGCAGCAGCGTATTCTCCTTCTCCTTCTTCTACTTCTCCTTCGGCTTCAGCTTCTCCTTCTCCTTCTGCTTCTTCTGTTTCTCCTTCTTCTGATTCTTCCTCTTCTTCTTCTTCTTCTTCTTCTTCTTCTTCTTCTTCTTCTTCTTCTTCTTCTTCTTCTTCTTCTATTTCTGCTTTTCCTTCTCCTTCTCCATCTTCTGATTCTCCTTATTCTTCTGCTTCTCCTTCACATTCTGCTTCAATTTCTCCTTCTTCTGCTTGTCATTCTGCTTTTGTTTCTGCTTCTTCTGTTTCTTATTCTTCTGCTTCTCCTGCTTCTGCTTCTTCTGCTCCTTCTGCTTCTCCTTCTTCTTCTCCTTCTGCTTCTCTTTCTGCTTCTGCTTATCCTTCTGCTTCTCCTACTCCTAATCCTTCTCTTTATCCTTCTATTTCTCCTTCTTCTGATTCTCATTCTGCTTGTGCTTCTCCTTCTACTTCTGCTTCTCCTTCTGTATCTCCTTCTGCTTCCGCTTCATCTTGTTCTGCTTCTCCTTGTCTGCTTCCCCTTCTGCTTCTTCTGCTTCTCCTTCTTCTGATTTTCCTGCTTCTCCTTCTCCTTCTCCTTCTCCTTCTGCTTCTCATTCTGCTTCTCCTTCTTCTGAATCTTCCTCTTCTTCTTCTTCTTCTTCTTCTTCTTCTTCTTCTTCTTCTTCTTCTTCTTCTTCTTCTTCTTCTTCTTCCTCTTCTTCTTCTTCTTCTTCTTCTTCCTCTTCTTCTTCTTCTTCTTCTTCTTCTTCTTCTTCTTCTTCTTCTTCTTCTTCTTCTTCTTCTTCTTCTTCTTCTTCTTCTTCTTCTTCTTCTGCTGCTGCTGCTGCTGCTGCTGCTGATGCTGCTGCTGCTGCTGCTCCTTCTGCTTCTGCTTATTATTCTTCTGCTTCTCCTTCTCCTTCTTCTGCTTC
>NW_012328299.1:0-1206 GCF_000151885.1 Dipodomys ordii
AAGGAAAAGCTGAAGAACGAGATGGAGAAGGAGTAGGATAAACAGAAATTTAAGCTGATAGTGAAGCATAAGAAGGAGTAGGATAAGGAAAAGCAGCAGGAGAAGCAGAAAGAGCAGCAGAAGGAGAAGCGGGAGCAGAAGTAGAAGCAGAAGGAGAAGCAGAAGTAGAAGCATAAAGAGAAACAGAAGGAGAAGCAGGAGAAGCAGAAGAAGGAGAAGCAGAATCAAAAGAAATAGAAGAAGGATAAGAAGCAGAAACAGAAAGAGAAGCAGAAACAGAAGGAGAAGCAGAAATAGAAGCAGAAGAAGCTGAAGAAGCAGAAGCAGAACCTGAAGCAGAAGGCGAAACAGGAGAAGCAGAAGAAGCAGAATCTGGAGAAGAAGGAGAACCAGAAGGAGAAGCAGAAGCAGAAAGAGAAGCAAAAGCAGAAGGAGAAGCAGAAAGAGAAGCAGAAGAAACAGAAGAAGCAGAAGCAGTAGCAGAAGAAGCTGAAGATGCAGAAGCAGATAGAGAAGCAGAAGGAATAGCAGAATAACGACAAGGAGAAACAGAAGGAGAAGAAGAATGAGAAGCAGAAGGAGAAGTAGGAAAAACAGAAGAAGCAGAAACAGACGGAGAAGCAGAAGAAGGAGAAGCAGAAGAAGAAGCAGAAGGAAAAGCACAAGAAGAAGGAGATGCAGAAGGAGTAGCAGGAGAAGCAGAAGAAGCAGAAGCAGAAGGAGAAGAAGAAGGAGAAGAAGCAGAATCAGAAGAAGCAGAAGGAGAAGTAGAAAGAGAAGCCGACGAAGAGAAGCAGAACGAGAAGCAGGAGAAGCAGAAGAAGCAGAGCGGGAGAAGCAGAAGAAGAAGAAACAGAAGAAAAAGAAGGAGCAGAAGCAGAAGGAGGAGCAGAAGCAGAAGGAGAAGCAGAAAGAGAAGCAGGAAAAGCAGAAGAAGCAGAAGCAGGAGAAGCAGAAGCAGAAGAAACAGGAGAAGGACAAGAAGCAGAAGCAGAAGGAGAAGGAGAAGCAGAAAGAGAAGCACTAGAAGCAGAAGACGCAGGAAAAGCAGAAGCCGCAGAAAGAGAAGAAGAAGAAGAAGAAGAAGAAGAAGAAGAAGAAGAAGAAGAAGAAGAAGAAGAAGAAGAAGAAGATGAAGAAGAAGAAGAAGAAGAAGAAGAAGAAGAAGGAAAAGGAGAAGGAGAAGAATAAGGAGAAGGAGAAGGA
>NW_012328300.1:0-1206 GCF_000151885.1 Dipodomys ordii
CCTCCCCCTCCGCAACACGTCGGCTGGCGGTCGAAACCCCGCCCTCCCCCCTCCCCGTCGTCATGGCTACGACAGAGGAAAAGCAAATGATGATAATAATGAATCATAACAACCTATATGTATGTGTATGTCAGAACTCTCACTCCCCACTGCCGGGTAGGTGAGGACTGACTGACTGAGTGAGTGACTGACCCGACCCGTGTTTTGCCCCTCCCGCCGCCCCATCCACCTTGTCGACGGCGAACGCGCGCCATCTAGTGGTGGTTTTGTGAATTGCAGTTTTCTCTCATGAAATGCATGGGGGAAAAAAAAGAACAAACAAACCACGCACTGACTGACTGAGAAAACCGGCCCAGGCTGGCTGGCCCCGAGAGAGACTGCCTTCTTTTCAGAGAAGGGGTGGGGTGGGGATGATGATGTGCCTCGTTGGAGTATGGGGCCCATGCATAGGCAGGCAGGCAGGCAGGCAGGATCGGAGTGGGACCGTTGTGTGTTGGAGCGCCAGTACAGTAGCTCAAGCCCCAGGATTGACTGGCAAGTCGAGAGGAAAAGGAGGGAGGGAGTGCGGGCGGGCGGGCGGGCGGGCAGGAGAGAGAATTCAAACGAGAGAGAGAGAGAGAGAATGAGAGAGACAGACAGACAGACAGACAGACAGAGACAAAGAGAGACACAGAGAGAGAAATAGAGAAACAGAAACAGGGAGACAAGAGACAGAGACGTGGTGAATTGGTCCGGCTGGACTACATACATGCTCTGTCGCGTCCGATCTTTGAGTTTCCTCAAAGATGCACGCACGCACACACACAGATACACTGAGATGCCCTCTGACCCCTCTTCTCTCCTCTCCAATTCCCCCGCCCCCTCCCCTATCCACCCCCGTCAGGCACCAGAAATGAGATCCCTCCCCTTCGCCTTTTGCGTCGTCAATTACAAACAAAAGGCAGCGTGAGATTCAAGCAAATTTGTTTTATTTTGTTCCGAGGGTAGGGTTGTGGATTTTGGTGCGGGAGGGGGCGGTCGGAGGACGTGGTCGTGGTCGAGTAATCGCCTGCGGGGGGGGGGTGAGGATGGACGGTTACGCCACCTGCATGGATGGCTCGCGTTCCCCTCTGGCTGTCTGGTTGCCGCTGAGTGCTTCAGATATCACCATCCGGTCAGGAAGCAGGGGCTGGAAGATAAAGAGATATTAAAGAGATAATTAGGAGC
>NW_012328301.1:0-1206 GCF_000151885.1 Dipodomys ordii
CCCCTCCTCTCCACCATTCTCTCCCTCCCCCCTACCGCCGCCCCCCCCGCCTTCGGGCTTCCCTGGAGTCCTGCTCCTAATTATCTCTTTAATATCTCTTTATCTTCCATCCCCTGCTTCCTGACCGGATGGTGATATCTGAAGCACTCAGCGGCAACCAGACAGCCAGAGGGGAACGCGAGCCATCCATGCAGGTGGCGTAACCGTCCATCCTCACCCCCCTCCGCAGGCGATTACTCGACCACGACCACCACCTCCTACCCCTCCCCCCCGCACCAAAATCCACAACCCTACCCTCGGAACAAAATAAAACAAATTTGCTTGAATCTCACGCTGCCTTTTGTTTGTAATTGACGCAATAGGCGAAGGGGAGGGATCTCATTTCTGGTGCCTGACGGGGGGGGAGGGGGGAGGGGGCGGGGGAATTGGAGAGGAGAGAAGAGGGGGCAGAGGGCATCTCAATGTATCTGTGTGTGTGTGTGCGTGCATCTTTGAGGAAACTCAAAGATCGGACGCGACAGAGCATGTATGTAGTCCAGCCGGACCAATTCACCACGTCTCTGTCTCTTGTCTCTCGGTTTCTGTTTCTCTATTTCTCTCTCTGTGTCTCTCTTTGTCTCTGTCTGTCTGTCTGTCTGTCTGTCTGTCTGTCTCTCCCTCTCTCTCGTTTGAATTCTCTCTCCCGCCCGCCCGCCCGCCCGCACTCCCTCCCTCCTTTTCCTCTCGACTTGCCAGTCAATCCTGGGGCTTGAGCTACTGTACTGGCGCTCCAACACACAACGGTCCCACTCGGAGCCTGCCTGCCTGCCTGCCTGCCTATGCATGGGCCCCATACTCCAACGAGGCACATCATCATCCCCACCCCACCCCTTCTCTGAAAAGAAGGCAGTCTCTCTCGGGGCCAGCCAGCCTGGGCCGGTTTTCTCAGTCAGTCAGTGCGTGGTTTGTTCTTTTTTTTCCCCCATGCATTTCATGAGAGAAAACTGCAATTCACAAAACCACCACTAGATGGCGCGCGTTCGCCGTCGACAAGGTGGATGGGGCGGCGGGAGGGGCAAAACACGGGTCGGGACAGTCACTCACTCAGTCAGTCAGTCCTCACCTACCCGGCAGTGCGGAGTGATAGTTCTGACATACACATACATATAGGTTGTTATGATTCATTATTATCATCATTTGCTTTCCTCTGTCGTAGCCATGACGTGA
>NW_012328302.1:0-1206 GCF_000151885.1 Dipodomys ordii
CAATCATGAGGCTTGAACTCATGGCATGGGAGCTCTGCATAAGTCGTCCCCTCCTCTCCACCATTCTCTCCCTCCCCCCTCCCCCCGCCCCCCCCACGCCTTCGGGCTTCCCTGGAGTCCTGCTCCTAATTATCTCTTTAATATCTCTTTATCTTCCAGCCCCTGCTTCCTGACCGGATGGTGATATCTGAAGCACTCAGCGGCAACCAGACAGCCAGAGGGGAACGCGAGCCATCCATGCAGGTGGCGTAACCGTCCATCCTCACCCCCCCCCCGCAGGCGATTACTCGACCACGACCACGACCTCCGACCCCCCCCCGCACCAAAATCCACAACCCTACCCTCGGAACAAAATAAAACAAATTTGCTTGAATCTCACGCTGCCTTTTGTTTGTAATTGACGACGCGATAGGAGAAGGGGAGGGATCTCATTTCTGGTGCCTGACGGGGGGGCAGGGGGGAGGGGGCGGGGGAATTGGAGAGGAGAGAAGAGGGGGCAGAGGGCATCTCAGTGTATCTGTGTGTGTGCGTGCGTGCATCTTTGAGGAAACTCAAAGATCGGACGCGACAGAGCATGTATGTAGTCCAGCCGGACCAATTCACCACGTCTCTGTCTCTTGTCTCTCTGTTTCTGTTTCTCTATTTCTCTCTCTGTGTCTCTCTTTGTCTCTGTCTGTCTGTCTGTCTGTCTGTCTGTCTGTCTCTCTCTCTCGTTTGAATTCTCTCTCCCGCCCGCCCGCCCGCCCGCACTCCCTCCCTCCTTTTCCTCTCGACTTGCCAGTCAATCCTGGGGCTTGAGCTACTGTACTGGCGCTCCAACACACAACGGTCCCACTCCGAGCCTGCCTGCCTGCCTGCCTGCCTATGCATGGGCCCCATACTCCAACGAGGCACATCATCATCCCCACCCCACCCCTTCTCTGAAAAGAAGGCAGTCTCTCTCGGGGCCAGCCAGCCTGGGCCGGTTTTCTCAGTCAGTCAGTGCGTGGTTTGTTTGTTCTTTTTTTTCCCCCATGCATTTCATGAGAGAAAACTGCAATTCACAAAACCACCGCTAGATGGCGCGCGTTCGCCGTCGACAAGGTGGATGGGGCAGCGGGAGGGGCAAAACACGGGTCGGGTCAGTCACTGACTCAGTCAGTCAGTCCTCACCTACCCGGCAGTGGGGAGTGAGAGTTCTGACATACACATACATATAGGTTGTTA
>NW_012328303.1:0-1205 GCF_000151885.1 Dipodomys ordii
TTCTGCTTCTCCTGCTTGTTTTTCTGCTTCTTCTGCTGCTTCTCCTTCTGCTGCTTCTTCTACTTCTCCTACTGCTTCTCTTTTTGCTTCTCCTTCTGCTTCTGCTTCTTCTGTTTCTCCTGCCTGAATTTCTGGTTCTACTTCTTCTGCTGCTTCTCCTTCTGCTTCTGCTTCTACTTCTGCTTCTGATTCTGCTTCTTCTGCTTCTTCTCTTTCGGCTTCTCCTGCTTCTGCTTCTTGTGCTTCTCCTGCTTCTCTTTCTGGTTCTCATTCTGCTTCTGCCTCTCCTTCTGCTTCTGCTTCTCCTCCTTCTCCTTCTCCTACTTCTGCTTCTCCTTCATCTTCTGCTTCTTCTGCTTCTCCTGCTTCTCCTTCTGCATCTCCTTCTGCTGGTGCTTCTCCTTATGCTTCTTCTTCTGCCTCTGCTTCTCCTTCTCCTTCTTTTGCTTCTCCTTTTGCTTCTGCTTCTTCTGCTTTTCCTGCTTCTCCTTCTGCTTCTCCTTATTCTCCTTCTCTTCCTGCTTCTACTTCTACTTCTTCTGGTTCTCCTGCTTCTCCTTCTTGTTCTCCTTCTGTTTCTGCTTCTCTTTCTGCTTCTTCTTCTCCTTCTGCTGCTCCTTCTCCTTCTGCTTCTCCCTCTGATTCTGCTTCTTATGCTTATTCTTTTTCTTCTGCTTCTCCTGCTTCTGCTTCTCCTGCATCTACTGCTTCTCCTTATGCTTCTCCTTATGCTTCTCCTTATGCTTCTCCTTCTTCTACTTCTTCTTCTTCTTCTTCTTCTTCTTCTTCTTCTTCTTCTTCTTCTTCTTCTTCTTCTTCTTCTTCTTCTTCTTCTTCTTCTTCTTCTCTTTCTTCTGCTTCTCCTAATTTTTCTACTTCTACTGCTTCTCTTTTTGCTTCTCATTCTGCTTCTGCTTCTCCTTCTGCTTCTCCTATTGCTTCTGCTGCCCTTCCTTCTCCTTCTCCTTCTCCTACTTCTGTTTCTCCTTCTGCTTCTGCTTCTTCTGCTTCTCCTGCTTCTCCTTCTGCATCTTCTTCTGCTTCTGCTTCTCCTTGTGCTGCTTCTTCTCCTTCTGCTTCTCCTTCTTCTGCTTCTCCTTCTGCTTCTCCTTCTGCTTCTCCTTCTCCTTCTGCTCCTTCTCCTTCTTCTGCTTCTCCCTCTGATTAAACTTCTTAAGCTTATTCTTTTCTTCAGCTTCTGCTTC
>NW_012328305.1:0-1205 GCF_000151885.1 Dipodomys ordii
CTTCTTCTGATTCTCCTGCTTCTCCTTCTTGTTCTCCTTCTGTTTCTGCTTCTTTTTCTGCTTCTGCTTCGCCTTCGGCTGCTCCATCTCCTTCTCCTTCTTCTGCTTCTCCCACTGCTTCTTCTTCTGCTTCTTTTGCTTATTCTTTTTCTTCTGCTTCTGCTTCTCCTGCTTCTGCTTCTTCTGCTTCTCCTTATGCTTCTCCTTATGCTTCTCCTTATGCTTCTTCTTTTTCTTCTTCGTCTTCTTCTCTTTCTTCTGCTTCTGCTTTTCCTGATTCTTCTGCTTCTACTGCTTCTCTTTCTGCTTCTCATTCTGCTTCTGCTTCTCTTTCTGCTTCTCCTATTGCTTCTGCGGCTCTTACTTCTCCTTCTCCTTCTTCTACTTCTCCTTCTGCTTCTGCTTCTTCTGCTTCTCCTGCTTCTCCTTCTGCATCTTCTTCTGCTTCTGCTTCTCTTTCTGCTGTTTCTTCTGCTTCTGTTTCTCCTTCAGCTTCTCCTTCTGCTTCTTCTGCTTCTCCTTCTGATTCTCCTTCTGCTTCTCCTTCTGTTTCTCCTTCTCCTTCTCGTTCTTCTGCTTTTCCTTCTGCTTCTCCTTCTGCTTCTGCTGCAACTGCTACTGCTTCTGCTTCTTCTGTTTCTTCTGCTTCTCCTTCTGCTTTTGATTCTCTTTCTGCTTCTGCTTCTAATTCAGCTTCTCATTCTGCTTCTCCAGATTCGGCTTCTTCTGCTTCTCCTGCTTCTCCTTCTGCTTCAGGTTCTGCTTCTGCTTCTTCGGATTCTTATGCTTCTGCTTCTCCTGCTTCTTCTTCTTCTGCTTCCCCTCTTTCTCTTTTTGCTTCTCCTTCTGTTTCTGCTTCTCCCTCTGCTTGTGCTTCTTATGCTTCTTCTTTATCTTCTGCTTCTGCTTCTCATGCTTCTGCTTCTTGTGCTTCTACTGCTTCTTCTTCTGCTTCTGCTTCTTCTGCTTCTACTTCTCTTTCTGCTTCTGCTTCTCCTGCTTGTTTTTCTGCTTCTTCTGCTGCTTCTCCTTCTGCTGCTTCTTCTACAACTCCTACTGCTTCTCTTTTTTTTCTTCTGCTTCTGCTTCTTCTGTTTCTCCTGCCTGAATTTCTGGGTTCTACTTCTTCTGCTGCTTCTCCTTCTGCTTCTGCTTCTACTTCTGCTTCGATTCTGCTTCTTCGCTTCTTCTCTTTCGGCTTCTCC
>NW_012328306.1:0-1205 GCF_000151885.1 Dipodomys ordii
CTCTCTCTCTCTCTCTCTCTCTCTCCTTCTCCTCCTCCTCCTCCTCCTCCTCCTCCTCCTCTCTCTCTCTCTCTCATCATCTCTCTTCTTCTTCTTCTTCTTCTTCTTCTTCTTCTTCTTCTTCTTCTTCTTCTTCTTCTTCTTCTTCTTCTTCTTCTTCTTCTTCTTCTTCTCTTTCTGCTGCTTCTGCTTTTCCTGCTTCTTCTTCTTCTACTGCTTCTCTTTCTGCTTCTCATTCTGCTTCTGCTTCTTCTTCTGCTTCTCCTATTGCTTCTGCGGCACTTCCTTCTCCTTCTCCTACTTCTCCTTCTCCTTCTGCTTCTTCTGCTTCTCCTGCTTCTCCTTCTGCATCTTCTTCTGCTTCTGCTTCTCCTTCTGCTGCTTCTTCTGCTTCTGTTTCTCCTTCTGCTTCTCCTTCTGCTTCTTCTGCTTCTCCTTCTGCTTCTCCTTCTGTTTCTCCTTTTCGTTCTTCTGCTTTTACTTTTGCTTCTCCTTCTGCTTCTGCTGCAACTGCTACTGCTTCTGCTTCTTCTGTTTCTTCCGCTTCTCCTTCTCCTTTTGATTCTCTTTCTGCTTCTGTTTCTCCTTCTGCTTCTCATTCTGCTTCTCCAGATTCTGCTTCTTCTGCTTCTCCTACTTCTCCTTCTGCTTCAGGTTCTGCTTCTGCTTCTTCGGATTCTTATGCTTCTGGTTCTCCTGCTTCTGCTTCTTCTGCTTCCCCTCCTTCTCTTTCTGCTTCTCCTTCTGTTTCTGCTTCTCCTTCTGCTTCTGCTTCTGCTTCTTTTCCTTCTCCTGTTTCTTCTGCTTCTGCTTCTCCTGCTTCTGCTTCTTCTGCTTTTCCTGCTTCTCTTTCTGCTTTCTCCTGCTCCTCCTTCTGCTTCTGCTCCTTCTATTATTTCTGTTTCTTCTTCTTCTGCTTCTCCCGCTCTGCTTCTTCTGCTTTCCTGCTTCTCGTTCTGCTTCTCTTCGTCGGCTTCTCTTTCTACTTCTCCTTCTGCTTCTTCTGATTCTGCTTCTTCTCCTTCTTCTTCTCCTTCTGCTTCTGCTTCTTTTGCTTCTCCTGCTACTCCTTCTGCATCTCCTTCTGCTTGTGCTTTTCCTTCTGCTTCTTCTTCTTCTTCTGCTTCTCCTTCTTCTGCTTCTCCGTCTGTTTCTGCTTCTAACAAGTGTTTCCTGCTTCTCCTTCTGCTTCTCATCTTCTTCTC
>NW_012328307.1:0-1205 GCF_000151885.1 Dipodomys ordii
CCTCCCCTCGCCACCCCCCGCCTTCGGGCTTCCCTGGAGTCCTGCTCCTAATTATCTCTTTAATATCTCTTTATCTTCCAGCCCCTGCTTCCTGACCGGATGGTGATATCTGAAGCACTCAGCGGCAACCAGACAGCCAGAGGGGAACGCGAGCCATCCATGCAGGTGGCGTAACTGTCCATCCTCACCCCCCCCCGCCCGCAGGCGATTACTCGACCACGACCACGGCCTCCGACCCCCCCCCCGTACCAAAATCCACAACCCTACCCTCGGAACAAAATAAAACAAATTTGCTTGAATCTCACGCTGCCTTTTGTTTGTAATTGACGCAATAGGCGAAGGGGAGGGATCTCATTTCTGGTACCTGAAGGGGGGGGGAGGGGGCGGTGGAATTGGAGAGGAGAGAAGATGGGGCAGAGGGCATCTCAGTGTATCTGTGTGCGTGCGTGCATCTTTGAGGAAACTCAAAGATCGGACGCGACAGAGCATGTATGTAGTCCAGCCGGACCAATTCACCACGTCTCTGTCTCTTGTCTCACTGTTTCTGTTTCTCTATTTCTCTCTCTGTGTCTCTCTTTGTCTCTGTCTGTCTGTCTGTCTGTCTGTCTGTCTGTGTGTCTGTCTCTCTCTCTCTCTCTCTCGTTTGAATTCTCTCTCCCGCCCGCCCGCCCGCCCGCACTCCCTCCCTCCTTTTCCTCTCGACTTGCCAGACAATCCTGGGGCTTGAGCTACTGTACTGGCGCTCCAACACACAACGGTCCCACTCCGAGCCTGCCTGCCTGCCTGCCTGCCTATGCATGGGCCCCATACTCCAACGAGGCACATCATCATCCCCACCCCACCCCTTCTCTGAAAAGAAGGCAGTCTCTCTCGGGGCCAGCCAGCCTGGGCCGGTTTTCTCAGTCAGTCAGTGCGTGGTTTGTTTGTTCTTTTTTTCCCCCATGCATTTCATGAGAGAAAACTGCAATTCACAAAACCACCACTAGATGGCGCGCGTTCGCCTTCGACAAGGTGGAGGGGGCGGCGAGAGGGGCAAAACACGGGTCGGGTCAGTGACTCACTCAGTCAGTCAGTCCTCACCTACCCGGCAGTGGGGAGTGAGAGTTCTGACATACACATACATATAGGTTGTTATGAGAGGGGGGAGGGCGGGGTTTCGACCGCCAGCCGACGTGTTGCGGAGGGGGAGGGGGAGGGGGAGGAGT
>NW_012328308.1:0-1205 GCF_000151885.1 Dipodomys ordii
CCCCCGCCCCCTCGGCAACATGTCGGCTGGCGGTCGAAACCCCGCCCTCCCCCCTCCCCGTCGTCATGGCTACGACAGAGGAAAAGCAAATGATGATAATAATGAATCATAACAACCTATATGCATGTGTATATCAGAACTCTCACTCCCCACTGCCGGGTAGGTGAGGACTGACTGACTGAGTGAGTGACTGACCCGACCCGTGTTTTGCCCCTCCCGCCGCCCCATCCACCTTGTCGACGGCGAACGCGCGCCATCTAGTGGTGGTTTTGTGAATTGCAGTTTTCTCTGATGAAATGCATGGGGGAAAAAAAGAACAAACAATCCATGCACTGACTGACTGAGAAAACCGGCCCAGGCTGGCTGGCCCCGAGAGAGACTGCCTTCTTTTCAGAGAAGGGGTGGGGTGGGGATGATGATGTGCCTCGTTGGAGTATGGGGCCCATGCATAGGCAGGCAGGCAGGCAGGCAGGCTCGGAGTGGGACCGTTGTGTGTTGGAGCGCCAGTACAGTAGCTCAAGCCCCAGGATTGACTGGCAAGTCGAGAGGAAAAGGAGGGAGGGAGTGCGGGCGGGCGGGCGGGCGGGAGAGAGAATTCAAACGAGAGAGAGAGAGAGAGAGAGACAGACATACAGACAGACAGACAGACAGACAGACAGACAGAAAGAGACGAAGAGAGACACACAGAGAGAAATAGAGAAACAGAAACAGAGAGACAAGAGATAGAGACGTGGTGAATTGGTCCGGCTGGACTACATACATGCTCTGTTGCGTCCGAACTTTGAGTTTCCTCAAAGATGCACGCACGCACACACACAGATACACTGAGATGCCCTCTGCCCCCTCTTCTCTCCTCTCCAATTCCCCCGCCCCCTCCCCCCTCCCCCCCCCGTCAGGCACCAGAAATGAGATCCCTCCCCTTCGCCTATTGCGTCAATTACAAACAAAAGGCAGCGTGAGATTCAAGCAAATTTGTTTTATTTTGTTCCGAGGGTAGGGTTGTGGATTTTGGTTCGGGGGGTCGGGGTTGTAGGTCGTGGTCGTGGTCGAGTAATCGCCTGCGGGGCGGGGGGGGGTGAGGATGGACGGTTACGCCACCTGCATGGATGGCTCGCGTTCCCCTCTGGCTGTCTGGTTGCCGCTGAGTGCTTCAGATATCAGCATCCGGTCAGGAAGCAGGGGCTGGAAGATAAAGAGATATTAAG
>NW_012328309.1:0-1205 GCF_000151885.1 Dipodomys ordii
TGTCAGTGCATTTGGAACTGTTGGAATATCACTATTCCCATGAAATTGTGCTACCTGTATACATGGTGGGTATTTGTGTGCAATTTACAATGTTGCAATCTGGATTCACAAAAAAACCAAACCGTCTTTCTCCCTGAACATTTGCTGTATAGTACAGGCAAATACGCTTATAGCTCAACCTAGGTGTAGCATTCAAAAGAAAATGTATGAACTCTCCTCCAGAAAATCCATACCTGGAAAACTATGATGGTTGCTCTTGTCATTTTGATGCTTATAACAAACTTGAGTGTTGTGTTTAATAAACGTTTGCATTCTTACTTCTTTTTGTGGACTCATGCAGATCAGCCTTACAAAGTGTATAATCTAAAATAAGACCTACCTGAATTTCACCTATACCTGAAGGAGAGCAAGTCTCCCAGGGCCCACTTCTTCAACACTGCAACGTCCTTCTGTCCCTGAGAATTATGAAGATGGAATCAGCTCCCTGCTCTATGACAGCCTTTTCCACCCATACAGCATGTTTTATTTTCTCTGAGGTAGCAATTTGCTGAGTTCTGCATAATACCCTAATTCAGTTTTCCTAAATTCAATTCTAGATTCTAATGTTTTCTCTAGATCTCATCCATTCCTCCATTCACTAACTCACTCACTTGCTCCCACCATTACTCCCCCATAGGTCCAGAGATCAAGAGATTGTGAGTGTTCTTCCACATGTGCAGTTGCGAAGGTCACCTATGCTAGGCCTAAACTGAACATCTGATCCAGGTGTGAGGTGTGCTTGTGTAAAATGAAATACTTGTCAGTCATTCATACTGAGCCAGCAGACATAGGAGCCCTGGTCTCACCTCCTCTGCTCAGTGTGTCATTGGCTAAACATCAGGCTCTTTTGTTCATGGTTGATGATAGTGCTACATAGATTCAACATGTACAGGATGTCCAGGTCTCTCTATCCACAAATGAGACTGCCCAAGGAGGTGTGGAGCCTTAATTGAATTCGATGTATAATTTTCTGATCAAGTATTATGTCTTTTATTCTATGCATAATTTGCTTACTGGGGTTAATCTTGCCCTGGGCCAAGTGTCATGCTTGCCCAAAATTCTTTAGCTTCTCTCCCAAATCCTCTGAAACCCCATCACCTGTTCATTGCACTTTCAAATATGGGCTTTGGTCAAGTGAGGGCCAAACTTGGCCTCAACCCTCATGC
>NW_012328310.1:0-1205 GCF_000151885.1 Dipodomys ordii
TCACCCTCCTCTCCACCATTCTCTCCCTCCCCCATCCCCCGCCTCAACCCCGCCTTCGCGCTTCCCTGGAGTCCTGCTCCTAATTATCTCTTTAATATCTCTTTATCTTCCAGCCCCTGCTTCCTGACCGGATGGTGATATCTGAAGCACTCAGCGGCAACCAGACAGCCAGAGGGGAACGCGAGCCATCCATGCAGGTGGCGTAACCGTCCATCCTCACCCCCCCCCCCGCAGGCGATTACTCGACCACGACCACGACCTCCGACCCCCCACCCGCACCAAAATCCACAACCCTACCCTCGGAACAAAATAAAACATATTTGCTTGAATCTCACGCTGACTTTTGTTTGTAATTGACCCAATAGGCGAAGGGGAGGGATCTCATTTCTGGTGCATGAAGGGGGAGGAGGGGGGAGGGGGCAGGGGAATTGGAGAGGAGAGAAGAGGGGGCAGAGGGCATCTCAGTGTATCTGTGTGTGTGCGTGCGTGCATCTTTGAGGAAACTCAAAGATCAGACGCGGCAGAGCATGTATGTAGTCCAGCCGGACCACTTCACCACGTCTCTGTCTCTTGTCTCTCTGTTTCTGTTTCTCTATTTCTCTCTCTGTGTCTCTCTTTGTCTCTGTGTGTCTGTCTGTCTGTCTGGCTGGCTGGCTGCCTGGCTCTCTCTCTCGTTTGAATTCTCTCTCCCGCCCGCCCGCCCGCCCGCACTCCCTCCCTCCTTTTCCTCTCGACTTGCCAGTCAATCCTGGGGCTTGAGCTACTGTACTGGCGCTCCAACACACAACGGTCCCACTCTGAGCCTGCCTGCCTGCCTGCCTCCCTAGGCATGGGCCCCATACTCCAACGAGGCACATCATCATCCCCACCCCACCCCTTCTCTGAAAAGAAGGCAGTCTCTCTCGAGGCCAGCCAGCCTGGGCCGGTTTTCTCAGTCAGTCAGTGCTTGGTTTGTTTGTTCTTTTTTTTCCCCCATGCATTTCATGAGAGAAAACTGCAATTCACAAAACCACCACTAGATGCCGCGCGTTCGCCGTCGACAAGGTGGATGGGGCGGCGGGAGGGGCAAAACACGGGTCGGGTAAGTCACTCACTCAGTCAGTCAGTCCTCACCTACCCGGCAGTGGGGAGTGAGAGTTCTGACATACACATACAAATAGGTTGTTATGATTCATTATTATCATCATTTGCTTTCCTCTGTCGTA
>NW_012328311.1:0-1205 GCF_000151885.1 Dipodomys ordii
ACATGTGTCCCCCGCTGTGTCCTGCTGTGTCCCCAACTGTGTCCCGTTTTGTGCCGCTATGTCCCTCGCTGTGTCCCTGCTGTGTCCCCACTGTGTCCCGCTGTGTCCCGCTGTGTCCTCGCTGTGTCCCACGCTGTGTTCCGCTGTGTCCTCCCTGTGTCCCCTGCTGTGTCCCGTTGTGTCCCCAGCTGTGTACCCCGCTGTGTCCCGCTGGGTCCCGCTGGGTCCCGCTGTGTCCTCGCTGTGTTCCCCGCTGTGTCCCGCTGTGTAGCCCTCTGTGTCCCCTGCTGTGTCCTGCTGTGTCCCCCGCTGTGACCCGCTGTGTCCCGCTGTGTCCCCCGCTGTGTCCCTGCTGTGTCCCCGGTGTGTTCCGCTGTGTCACGCTGTGTACTGCTGTGTCCCCCGCTGAGTTCCGCTGTGTTCCCGCTGTGTCCCAATGTGTCCTCGCTATGTCACGCTGTCCCGCTCTGTCCCCGCTGTGTCCCGCTGTGTCCAGCTGTGTCCCCGCTGTGTCCCGCTTTGTCCACTCTCTGCCCCCTGCTGTCCCCAGCTGTGTCCCCCCTGTGTCCCGCTGTGTCCCTACAGTGTCCCCGCTGTGTCCCGCTGTGTCACACTGTGTCCCGTGGTGTCCCGCTGTGTACCACACTGTGTCCCCCGCTGTGTCCCGCTGTGTACCCCGCTGTGACCAGCTGTGTCCTCGCTGTGTCCCCCGCTGTCTCCTGCTTTGTCCCACGCTGTGTCCCGCTGTGTACCGCTCTGTGTCCCGCTATGTTCCCGCAGTGTCCCCTCTGTGTCCCGCTGTGTCCCACTGTGTCCCGTGGTGTCCCAGTTTGTCCCCCGGTGTGTCCCCCGATGAGTCCCCGCTGTGTTCCGCTGTTTCCCCCACTGGGTCCTGCTGTGTCTACTACTGTGTCCCCACTGTGTCCCGCTGTGTTCCCCGCTGTGTCCCGCTGTGTCCCCGCAGGGTCACCGCTGTTTCCCTCTGTGTCCCGCTGTGTTCCGTGTTGTCCCGCTTTGTCCCCTGCTGTGTCCCCCGCTGAGTTCCCGCTGTGTCCCCGCTGTGTCCTGCTGTGTCCTCGCTGTGTCCCCCGATGTCTTCCGCTCTGTTCCCCGCTGTGTCTCACGCTTTGCCCCGCTGTGTCCCTGCTGTGTCCCGCTGTGTCCCCCACTGTGTCCCTTTGTTACCCCAGCTGTGTACCCCACTG
>NW_012328312.1:0-1205 GCF_000151885.1 Dipodomys ordii
GTCCTGCTTCTCCATCTGCTGCTCTTTCTGCTTCTCATGCTGCTTTTCCCGTCTCATGCTCGTTCATCTGCTTCTCTATCTGCTTCTCCTTCTCTTTCTCCTACTCCTTCTCCTTCTCGATCTTCTGCTTTTCCTTCTGCTTCTCCTTCTGCTTCTGCATCTTCTGCTTCTTCTGCTACTGCCTCTGCTTCTTCTGTTTCTTCTGCTTCCCCTTCTGCTTCTCCTTCTGCTTTTGCTTCTCTTTCTGCTTCTGCTTCTCCTTCTGCTTCTCCAGATTCTGCTTCTTCTGCTTCTCCTGCTTCTCCTTCTGCTTCAGGTTCTGCTTCTGCTTCTTCTGCTTCTGCTTCTCCTGCTGCTGCTTCTTCTGCTTCTCCTGCTTCTCTTTCTGCTTTTCCTTCTGTTTCTGCTTCTCCTTCTGCTTCTTCTCCTTCCTATGTTTCTTCTGCTTCTGCTTCTCCTGCTTCTGCTTCTCCTGCTTCTCGTTGTGCTTCTCTTTCTGCTTCTCCTTCTCCTTCTTCTGCTTCTCCTTCTGCTTCTGCTTCTGCTTCTCCTTCTGCTTCTGCTTTTGCTTCAACTTCTCCTTCTGCTTCTCATTCTGCTTCTGCGTCTTCTGTTTCTTCTGCTTCTCCTGCTTCTGCTTCTCCTGCTTCTCCTACTTCTCGTGCTGCTTCTCCTTCTGCGTCTCTTTCTGCTTCTGCTTATCCTTTTGCTTCTCCTACTCCTAATCCTTCTCTTTCGCCTTCTCCTTCTCCTTCTTCTGCTTCTCCTGCTTCTCCTTCTGCATCTTCTTCTGCTTCTGCTTCTCCTTCTTCTGCTTCTTCTGCTTCTGCTTCTCCTTCTTCTGCTTCTCCCTCTGATTCTGCTTCTTATGCTTATTCTTTTTCTTCTGCTTCTGCTTCTCCTGCTTCTGCTTCTTCTGCTTCTACTGCTACTCCTTCTCCTTCTCCTTCTCCTTCTTCTTCTTCTTCTTCTTCTTCTTCTTCTTCTTCTTCTTCTTCTTCTTCTTCTTCTTCTTCTTCTTCTTCTTCTTCTTCTTCTTCTTCTTCTTCTTCTTCTTCTCTTTCTGCTGCTTCTGCTTTTCCTGCTTCTTCTTCTTCTACTTCTTCTCTTTCTGCTTCTCATTCTGCTTCTGCTTCTCCTTCTGCTTCTCCTATTGCTTCAATTGGCTCTTCCTTCTCCTTCTCCTACTTCTCATTCTCCTTCTA
>NW_012328313.1:0-1205 GCF_000151885.1 Dipodomys ordii
ACCCCCGCCCCCCCCCGCTTTCGGGCTTCCCTGGAGTCATGCTCCTAATTATCTCTTTAATATCTCTTTATCTTCCAGCCCCTGCTTCCTGACCCGGATGGTGATATCTGAAGCACTCAGCGGCAACCAGACAGCCAGAGGGGAACGCGAGCCATCCATGCAGGTGGCGTAACCGTCCATCCTCACCCCCCCCCGCAGGCGATTACTCGACCACGACCACGACCCCCGACCACCCCCCCGGAACCAAAATCCACAACCCTACCCTCGGAACAAAATAAAACAAATTTGGTTGAATCTCACGCTGCCTTTTGTTTGTAATTGACGCAATAGGCGAAGGGGAGGGATCTCATTTCTCGTGCCTGACGGGGTGGGAGGGCGGAGTGGGCGGGGGAATTGGAGAGGAGAGAAGAGGGGGCAGAGGGCATCTCAGTGTATCTGTTTGTGTGCGTGCGCGCATCTTTGAGGAAACTCAAAGATCGGACGCGACAGAGCATGTATGTAGTCCAGCCGGACCAATTCACCACGTCTCTGTCTCTTGTCTCTCTGTTTCTGTTTCTCTATTTCTCTCTATTTCTCTCTCTGTGTCTCTCTTTGTCTCTGTCTGCCTGTCTGTCTGTCTGTCTGTCTGTCTCTCTCTCTATCTCTCTCTCTCTCTCTCTCGTTTGAATTCTCTCTCCCGCCCGCCCGCCCGCCCGCACTCCCTCCCTCCTTTTCCTCTCGACTTGCCAGTCAATCCTGGGGCTTGAGCTACTGTACTGGCGCTCCAACACACAACGGTCCCACTCCGAGCCTGCCTGCCTGCCTGCCTGCCTATGCATGGGCCCCATACTCCAACGAGGCACATCATCATCCCCACCCCACCCCTTCTCTGAAAAGAAGGCAGTCTCTCTCGGGGCCAGCCAGCCTGGGCCGGTTTTCTCAGTCAGTCAGTGCGTGGTTTGTTTGTTCTTTTTTTCCCCCATGCATTTCATGAGAGAAAACTGCAATTCACAAAACCACCACTAGATGGTGCGCGCTCGCCGTCGACAAGGTGGATGGGGCGGCGGGAGGGGCAAAACACGGGTCGGGTCAGTCACTCACTCAGTCAGTCAGTCCTCACCTACCCGGCAGTGGGGAGTGAGAGTTCTGACATACACATACATATAGGTTGTTATGATTCATTATTATCATCATTTGCTTTTCCTCTGTCGTAGCCATGACGACGG
>NW_012328314.1:0-1205 GCF_000151885.1 Dipodomys ordii
CGAAGAAGAAGAAGAAAAAGAAGCAGCAGCATAAGGAGAAGCATAAGGAGAAGTATAAGGAGAAGCAATAGAAGGAGAAGAAGCAGAAGCAGGAGAAGCAGAAGCAGAAGAAAAAGAATAAGCAAAAGAAGCAGAAGCAGAAGCAGTGAGAGAAGCAGAAGAAGGAGAAGGAGCAGCAGAAGGAGAAGCAGAAGCAGAAAGAGAAGCAGAAACAGAAGTAGAACAAGAAGGAGAAGCAGGAGAATCAGAAGAAGCAGAAAGAGAAGGAGAAGAAGGAGAAGCAGAAGTAGAATCAGAAGAAACAGAAGAAGAAGAAGCAGAAGAAACAGAAGCAAAAGAAACAGAAGGAGAAGAGCAGAAGCAGAAGCAGAAGTAGAAGCAGAAGCAGAAGGAGAAGCAGAAAGGGAAGCAGGAGAACCAGAAGAAGCAGGAGAAGCAGAAGCAGAAGAAACAGGAGAACCCGAAGCACAATCTGAAGCAGAAGCAGAAGAAACAGAAATAGTAGAATAAGCAGAAGCAGAAGCACTAGGACAAGCAGAAGAACAAGAAGGAGAAGGCGAAAGAGAAGGATTAGGAGTAGGAGAAGCAAAAGGATAAGCAGAAGCAGAAAGAGACGCAGAAGGAGAAGCAGCACGAGAAGTAGGAGAAGCAGGAGAAGCAGAAGCAAGAGAAGCAGAAGAAACAGAAGACGCAGAAGCAGAATGAGAAGCAGAAGGAGAAATTGAAGCAGAAGGAGAAGGAGAAGCAAAAGGAGAAGCAGAAGAAGGAGAAGGAGAAGGAGAAGCAGAAAGAGAAGCAGAAAGAGAAGCACAACGAGAAGCAGGAGAAGCAAAAGAAGGAGAATCAGAAGAATCTGAAGCTGAAGGAGAAGCAGACGTAGGAGAAGGAGAAGGAGAAGGAAGTGCAGCAGAAGCAATAGGAGAAGCAGAAAGAAATATTGAAGCATAATGAGAAGCAGAAAGAGAAGCAGTAGATGCAGAAGAAGCAGGAAAAGCAGAAGCAGAAGAAAGAGAAGAAGAAGAAGACGAAGAAGAAGATGAAGATGATGAAGAAGATGAAGAAGAAGAAGAAGAAGAAGAAGAAGTATAAGGAGAAGCATAAGGAGAAGCAGTATAAGTAGAAGAAGCAGAAGTAGGTTATGTAGAAGAAATTATAAGCACTAGAAGTAGAAGTAGAAGTTGTGGGAGAAGCAGAAGGAGAAGGAG
>NW_012328315.1:0-1205 GCF_000151885.1 Dipodomys ordii
CAGGCGTGAGTCACTAGGAATGGCATCTTAATTTCTTGTCTAGTCACTTGTAAGACCTTAAATACATTGCAGTCAGCTTACCTAGAAAATAGCTGAGTGCTAGCGAAGGCGACATTCGCACTAGTACCTGGCGGATTGAACGGGCACAACACCAAGTCAATTAAGTTCAGTGATCTAAAAAACAAGCTGTGTAATAAAAAAATTTACATGCTTTCAAGACAGCCGAAGTAATCATTATGTACTGTGTAATTTCATAACCAGTGCACTATATAATCAAGCTTACGTTTAACAAGCACAAGATCTGAAGTTCCACTATAAGCCTCCCCCCGCCCCCCCCCCGCCTTCGGGCTTCCCTGGAGTCCTGCTCCTAATTATCTCTTTAATATCACTTTATCTTCCAGCCCCTGCTTCCTGACCGGATGGTGATATCTGAAGCACTCAGCGGCAACCAGACAGCCAGAGGGGAACGCGAGCCATCCATGCAGGTGGCGTAACCGTCCATCCTCACCCCCCCTGCAGGCGATTACTCGACCACGACCACGACCTCCGACCCCCCCCCCTGCACCAAAATCCACAACCCTACCCTCGGAACAAAATAAAACAAATTTGCTTGAATCTCACGCTGCCTTTTGTTTGTAATTGACGCAATAGGCGAAGGGGAGGGATCTCATTTCTGGTGCCTGACGGGGGGGGAGGGGGGAGGGGGCGGGGGAATTGGAGAGGAGAGAAGAGGGGGCAGAGGGCATCTCAGTGTATCTGTGTGTGTGCGTGCGTCCATCTTTGAGGAAACTCAAAGATCGGACGCGACAGAGCATGTATGTAGTCCAGCCGGACCAATTCACCACGTCTCTGTCTCTTGTCTCTCTGTTTCTGTTTCTCTATTTCTCTCTCTGTGTCTCTCTTTGTCTATGTCTGTCTGTCTGTCTGTCTGTCTGTCTGTCTGTCTGTCTCTCTCTCTCGTTTGAATTCTCTCTCCCGCCCGCCCGCCCGCCCGCACTCCCTCCCTCCTTTTCCTCTCGACTTGCCAGACAATCCTGGGGCTTGAGCTACTGTACTGGCGCTCCAACACACAACGGTCCCACTCCGAGCCTGCCTGCCTGCCTGCCTGCCTATGCATGGGCCCCATACTCCAACGAGGCACATCATCATCCCCACCAACACCCCTTCTCTGAAAAGAAGGCAGTCTCTCTCGGGGCCAGCCAGCC
>NW_012328316.1:0-1205 GCF_000151885.1 Dipodomys ordii
CCATTCTCTCCCTCCCCCCTACCCCCGCCCCCCCCCCGCCTTCGGCCTTCCCTGGAGTCCTGCTCCTAATTATCTCTTTAATATCTCTTTATCTTCCAGCCACTGCTTCCTGACCGGATGGTGATATCTGAAGCACTCAGCGGCAACCAGACAGCCAGAGGGGAACGCGAGCCATCCATGCAGGTGGCGTAACCGTCCATCCTCACCCCCCCCCCGCAGGCGATTACTCGACCACGACCATGACCTCCGACCCCCCCCCCGAACAAAATCCACAACCCTACCCTCGGAACAAAATAAAACAAATTTGCTTGAATCTCACGCTGCCTTTTGTTTGTAATTGACGCAATAGGCCAAGGGGAGGGATCTCATTTCTGGTGCCTGACGGGGGGGGAGGGGGCGGGGGAATTGGAGAGGAGAGATGAGGGGGCAGAGGGCATCTCAGTGTATCTGTGTGTGTGCGTGCGTGCATCTTTGAGGAAACTCAAAGATCGGACGCGACAGAGCATGTATGTAGTCCAGCCGGACCAATTCACCACGTCTCTGTCTCTTGTCTCTCTGTTTCTGTTTCTCTATTTCTCTCTGTGTGTCTCTCTTTGTCTCTGTCTGTCTGTCTGTCTGTCTGTCTGTCTGTCTGTCTCTCTCTCTCTCTCTCTCGCTCGTTTGAAATCTCTCTCCCCCCCGCCCGCCCGCCCGCACTCCCTCCCTCCTTTTCCTCTCGACTTGCCAGTCAATCCTGGGGCTTGAGCTACTGTACTGGCGCTCCAACACACAACAGTCCCACTCCGAGCCTGCCTGCCTGCCTGCCTGCCTATGCATGGGCCCCATACTCCAACGAGGCACATCATCATCCCCACCCCACCCCTTCTCTGAAAAGAAGGCAGTCTCTCTCGGGGCCAGCCAGCCTGGGCCGGTTTTCTCAGTCAGTCAGTGCGTGGTTTGTTTGTTCTTTTTTTTCCCCCATGCATTTCATGAGAGAAAACTGCAATTCACAAAACCACCACTAGATGGCGCGCGTTCGCCGTCGACAAGGTGGATGGGGCGGCGGGAGGGGCAAAACACGGGTCGGGTCAGTCACTCACTCAGTCAGTCAGTCCTCACCTACCCGGCAGTGGGGAGTGAGAGTTCTGACATACACATACATATAGGTTGTTATGATTCATTATTATCATCATTTGCTTTCCTCTGTCGTAGCCATGACGACGTGA
>NW_012328317.1:0-1205 GCF_000151885.1 Dipodomys ordii
TGGGACAGAGCGTGGGACACAACGAGACACAGCGGGACAAATTTGGACACAGCGGGGTACACAGAGGGACACTGCAGGGACACAGCGGGGAAACAGCGTGACACAAAAGGACACAGCGGGACACAGCAAGGACACAGCGGCACACAGTGGGGGACACAGCAAGGACAGAGCGGGACACAGCGGTGGACACAGCAGGACATAGCGCGGGCCACAGCGGGGGACACAGCGGGACACAGCGGGACACAGTGGGGGACACAGGAAGGACACAGCGGTACACAGCGGGGGACAGAGCGAGGACACATTGGGACACAGCGGGGACACAGCGGGACTCAGCAGGGGACACAGCATTACACAGCGGGACACAGCGGGACACAGCGGGGACACAGCACGGACACAGCGGGAAACAGTGGGGGACACAGAGAGGTACACAGCGGGGAAAACAGTGAGGCCAAAGCAGAACACAGCAGGCACACAGCGTTACACAGCGTGGTACACACTGTGGACACAACGGGACACAGTGGGGGCACAGCCGGACACAGCGGTACACAGTGGGACACAGCGGGGATAAAGCGTGAGACACAGCGGGGGACAGAGAGGGAGACAGCACGGGACACAGCGAGGAAACAGCGGGACACAGCGGTGACACAGCGGGGACACAGCGGGGGACACAGTGGGACACAGCGGGGGACACAGCAGGACACAGCGCGGGAAACTGCGGGACACAGTGTGGGACAGAGCGTGGGATACAGCGAGACACAGCCGGGACAAAGCTGGACACAGCGGGGTACACAGAGGGACACAGCAGGGACACAGCGGGGTACACAGCGGGACACAGCGGACACACAGCGGGGACACAGAGGGACACAGCGGGACACAGCGGGGACAGAGCGGGAAACAGTCGGACACAGCGGGACACAGCGGGGGACACAGCGGGACACAGCGGGGGACCCAGCGAGGACACAGCGGGACACAGCGGGGGACACAGCGAGGACACAGCGGTGGACACAACGGTGGACACAGCGGGACACAGCGGGGAACACAGCGAGGACACAGAGGGAAACACTGCGAGGTCACAGCGGGGGACAAAGCGGGACAACACGGGACACAGTGTGACACAGTGGGACACAGTGGGGACACTGCAGGGGCACAGCGAGACAAAGCGGGCGACACAGCGAGACACAGCGGGGGACACAGCGGGGACCAGC
>NW_012328318.1:0-1205 GCF_000151885.1 Dipodomys ordii
TCGAAACCCCGCCCTCCCCCCTCCCCGTCGTCATGGCTACGACAGAGGAAAAGCAAATGATGATAATAATGAATCATAACAACCTATATGTATGTGTATGTCAGAACTCTCACTCCCCACTGCCGGGTAGGTGAGGACTGACTGACTGAGTGAGTGACTGACCCGACCCGTGTTTTGCCCCTCCCGCCGCCCCATCCACCTTGTCGACGGCGAACGCGCGCCATCTAGTGGTGGTTTTGTGAATTGCAGTTTTCTCTCATGAAATGCATGGGGGAAAAAAAAGAACAAACAAACCACGCACTGACTGACTGAGAAAACCGGCCCAGGCTGGCTGGCCCCGAGAGAGACTGCCTTCTTTTCAGAGAAGGGGTGGGGTGGGGATGATGATGTGCCTCGTTGGAGTATGGGGCCCATGCATAGGCAGGCAGGCAGGCAGGCAGGCTCGGAGTGGGACCGTTGTGTGTTGGAGCGCCAGTACAGTAGCTCAAGCCCCAGGATTGACTGGCAAGTCGAGAGGAAAAGGAGGGAGGGAGTTCGGGCGGTCGGGCGGGCGGGAGAGAGAATTCAAACGAGAGAGAGAGAGAGAGACAGACAGACAGACAGACAGACAGACAGACAGACAGAGACAAAGAGAGACACAGAGAGAGAAATAGAGAAACAGAAACAGAGAGACAAGAGACAGAGACGTGGTGAATTGGTCCGGCTGGACTACATAGATGCTCTGTCGCGTCCGATCTTTGAGTTTCCTCAAAGATGCACGCACGCACACACACAGATACACTGAGATGCCCTCTGCCCCCTCTTCTCTCCTCTCCAATTCCCCCGCCCCCTCCCCCCTCCCCCCCGTCAGGCACCAGAAATGAGATCCCTCCCCTTCACCTATTGCGTCAATTACAAACAAAAGGCAGCGTGAGATTCAAGGAAATTTGTTTTATTTTGTTCCGAGGGTAGGGTTGTGGATTTTGGTGCGGGGGGGGGGGTCATAGGTCGTGGTCGTGGTCGAGTAATCGCCTGCGGGAGGGGGGTGAGGATGGACGGTTACGCCACCTGCATGGATGGCTCGCGTTCCCCTCTGGCTGTCTGGTTGCCGCTGAGTGCTTCAGATATCACCATCCAGTCAGGAAGCAGGGGCTGGAAGATAAAGAGATATTAAAGAGATAATTAGGACCAGGACTCCAGGGAAGCCCGAAGGCGGGGGGGTTGGG
>NW_012328319.1:0-1205 GCF_000151885.1 Dipodomys ordii
TGAACTCAGGTTTAGAGGATCTGGGCGATCATGTTCCAGTATCGGCCTTCCCAAAGAACAGAGGTAGGGCAGAAATAAATTCATAATTCAGCGTGTATGACAGATTTTTAGGCAAAGTAAACATACACAAAAGTATTATATGAATTTACTGTGTGAATAATTTCAAACCAAGCCTATAGCTTTACGCTTATATATGGCAGATTGTGCAGAAAGAACTAAACAGACCACAACCAAGTTCAGCTACAACATGAAAATATAATCTCAAGAGTCAACCGGCCCCCCCCCCGCCTTCGGGCTTCCCTGGAGTCCTGCTCCTAATTATCTCTTTAATATCTCTTTATCTTCCAGCCCCTGCTTCCTGACCGGATGGTGATATCTGAAGCACTCAGCGGCAACCAGACAGCCAGAGGGGAACGCGAGCCATCCATGCAGGTGGCGTAACCGTCCATCCTCACCCCCCCCGCAGGCGATTACTCGACCACGACCCCGACCTCCGACCCCCCCCACTCCCGCACCAAAATCCACAACCCTACCCTCGGAACAAAATAAAACAAATTTGCTTGAATCTCACGCTGCCTTTTGTTTGTAATTGACGCAATAGGCGAAGGGGAGGGATCTCATTTCTGGTGCCTGACGGGGGGGTGAGGGGGGAGGGGGCGGGGGAATTGGAGAGGAGAGAAGAGGGGGCAGAGGGCATCTCAGTGTATCTGTGTGTGTGCGTGCGTGCATCTTTGAGGAAACTCAAAGATCGGACGCGACAGAGCATGTATGTAGTCCAGCCGGACCAATTCACCACGTCTCTGTCTCTTGTCTCTCTGTTTCTGTTTCTCTATTTCTCTCTCTGTGTCTCTCTTTGTCTCTGTCTGTCTGCCTGTCTGTCTGTCTGTCTGTCTCTTTGTCTGTCTGTCTCTCTCTCTCTCTCTCTCTCGTTTGAATTCTCTCTCCCGCCCGCCCGCCCGCCCGCACTCCCTCCCTCCTTTTCCTCTCAACTTGCCAGTCAATCCTGGGGCTTGAGCTACTGTACTGGCGCTCCAACACACAACGGTCCCACTCCGAGCCTGCCTGCCTATGCATGGGCCCCATACTCCAACGAGGCACATCATCATCCCCACCCCACCCTTTCTCTGAAAAGAAGGCAGTCTCTCTCGGGGCCAGCCAGCCTGGGCCTGTTTTCTCAGTCAGTCAGTGCGTGGTTTGTTTGTTCT
>NW_012328320.1:0-1205 GCF_000151885.1 Dipodomys ordii
TTCCTCCCCCTTCTCCTCCTCCTCCTCCATCTCTGTCATTCTGGGGCTGAGCAGGGCATCTCACACCCAGATGCTCACTCTATGGCTCCTGAGTGACAATAGGAGCATCTGTGGATGGCCTTCCTCCACTCAGTGAATGGATGCATACCCTGACCCTTTTCTGACATGTCCAGGTGTTGGCTTTCTCTGTTGGTAATGTTTCCTAACCATAAACTTGGTGAAGCCAGGGTTGCAATTTTTCTTTTTGTGCATCCTGCACCTGGCACATAGCAGAAGTGAAAAAAAAAATTGTGTGTTGAATGAACGAATGAGTGACTGTGATTGGATCGTAAATAAAAATGAGAGTAAACTTTCAGGAAGTAAACGACCTCTGCATAGAACCTTTAAGGGTTATTTCCAAGCCCGTTACTGTCCATTAAAAAGCAAGGAGTCCCAGAAGATTTCTTTTTTTACCTACATAAAAGTTTTCCTATTATTCTTTAATTAGTGTCCAATGGCTAAACTTCTGTTGTTTTGTCTATTTGCTCGCACACTAGAGACGGTTTGTGCTCCGGGTCTCCCTGAAGTGAACCCAGGCATGGAAAACTCTGAGAGCTTCAATATATTGATTGAAAAACGGGAGAGTTTGTGCAGCTCTTGTCGTCCCCACCACTCACATTATCTTAAGAGTTATATTTATACACAGGACACAATTGTGAAAAGTTCTGAATAGTGAAACTACTCTGGGGTGGAGATGGAAGAGAAATGTCTTAACCTTCCAGGACTAATGTTAAAGAAATTATATTCTTGTGTCACAGATAATTGTATGATATTATTATATATATAAAATACATTTATTTACACATACATATTTGTCGGTTGTGGGACCTGAACTCTGAGTCTGGGCACTGTCCTTCAACTCTTCAGCTCAAGGCTAGCACTCTATCACTTGAGCCATAGCGCCACTTCCAGCTTTTTCTGCTTATGTAGTGCTGAGGAAATGAACCCAGGGCCTCATGCATGCAAGGCAAGCGCTCTACCACTGAGCCACCTTCCCAGCTCCTCTGTTAATATTTTTGACTCTGGCATCTTTTTTTTTTTTTTTTTTGTCGGGCATGGAGCTTGAATTTGGGCCTGGGCGCTGTCCCTCAGCTCTTCAGCTCAAGGCTAGTGCTCTATCACTTGAGCACAGTGCACCTCTGGTTTTCTGGTAGTTTTATTAAAAA
>NW_012328321.1:0-1205 GCF_000151885.1 Dipodomys ordii
GAAGAACGAGAAGGTGAGGGAGAAGGAGAAACAGAAGGAGAAGCAGAAAGAGAAGCAGTAGAAGGAGCAGGAGAAGGAAAAGCAGCAGGAGAAGCAGAAAGAGCAGCAGAAGGAGGAGCAGGAGATGCAGAAACAGGAGAAGCATAAGCAGAACAAACAGGAGAAGGACAAGAAGCAGAAGCAGAAGGAGAAGCAGAAACAGAAGGAGAAGCAGAAAGAGAAGGAGGGGAAGCAGAAGAAACAGAAGCAGGAGAAGCAGAAGCATAAGAACCCGAATTAGCAAAAGTAGAACCTCAGGCAGAAGGAGAAGCAGGAGAAGCAGAAGAAGCAGAATCTGGAGAAGCAGAAGGAGAAGCAGAAGCAGAAAGAGAATCAAAATCAGAAGGAGAAGCAGAAGAAACAGAAGAAGTAGAAGCAGTAGCAGTTGTAGCAGAAGCAGAAGGAGAAGCAGAAGTAAAAGCAGAAGTACAAGAAGGAGAAGTAGAAACAGAAGGAGAAGCAGAAGGAGAAGCAGAAAGAGAAGCAGGTAAAGCGGAAGAAGAAGAAGCAGAAGGAGAATAAGAAGGAGAAGCAGAAGAAGGAGAAGCAGAAGCAGAAGAAGATGCAGAGGAAAAGCAGAAGAAGCAGAAGCAGAAGGAGAAGCAGGAAAAGCAGAAGAAGCAGAAGCAAAAGGAGAAGCAAAAGAAGGAGAAGGAGAAGCAGAGGCAGAAGAAGAAGCATAAGGACAAGCACAAGCAGAAGGAGATGCAGAAGGAGAAGCAGGAGAAGCAGCAGAAGCAGAAGATGAAGGAGAAGCAGAAGTAGAAGAAGGAGAAGGAGAAGAAGCAGAAGCAGAAGGAGAAGCAGAAGCGGAATGAGAACCAGGAGAAGCACAAGAAGCAGAACCAGGAGAAGCCGAAAGAGAAGAAGCAGAAGAAGCAGAATCAGAATCAGAAGTAGAAGCAGAAGCAGAAGGAGAAGCCGCCGAAGAAGTAGAATCAGAAATTCAGGCAGGAGAAACAGAAGAAGCAGAAGCAGAAGCAGAAGGCGAAGCAAAAAGAGAAGGAGAAGGAGAATTAGAAGAAGCAGCAGAAGGAGAAGCAGCAGAAGAAGGAGAAAAACAAGCAGGAGAAGCAGAAGCACAAAGAGAAGTAGAAGCAGAAGAAGCAGAAGAAGAAGAAGAAGCAGTAGAAGCATAAGAAGCAGAAGCAGGAGAAGCAGAAGCA
>NW_012328322.1:0-1204 GCF_000151885.1 Dipodomys ordii
TTCTGCTTCTGCTTTTCCTGCTTCTTCTGCTTCTACTGCTTCTCTTTCTGCTTCTCATTCTGCTTCTGCTTCTCCTTCTGCTTCTCCTATTGCTTCTGCTGCCCTTCCTTCTCCTTCTCCTTCTCCTACTTCTGCTTCTCCTTCTGCTTCTGCTTCTTCTGCTTCTCCTGCTTCTCCTTCTGCATCTTCTTCTGATTCTGCTTCTTCTTCTGCTTCTTCTTCTGCTTCTGCTTCTCCTTCTTCTGCTTCTCCTTCTTCTGCTTTTCCTTCTGATTCTCCTTCTTCTTTTCCTTCTCCTTCTTCTGCTTCTCCCTCTGATTCTGCTTCTTATGCTTATTCTTTTTCTTCTGCTTCTGCTTCTCCTTCTTCTGCTTCTACTTCTTCTCCTTATGCTTCTCCTTCTCCTTCTTCTTCTCCTTCTCCTTCTTCTGCTTCTGCTTCTCCTGCTTCTTCTTCTTCTGCTTCTGCTACTTCTCCTTCTGCTTCTCCGTCTCATTCTCCTTCTCCTTCAATTTCTCCTTCTTGTGCTTCTCATTCTTCTTCTGCTTCTGCTTCTCCTGCTTCTGCTTCTTCTGTTTCTCCTTCTGCTTCTCCTTCTGCTTCTCTTTCAGCTTCTTATTCTGCTTCTGCTCCTCCTACTCCTAATCCTTCTCTTTCTCCTTCTTCTTCTTCTGATTCTCGTTCTGCTTCTGCTTCTTCTGCTTGTTCTGTTTCTTCTGCTTCTGCTTTTCCAGCTTCTGCTGCTTCTGCTTCTCCTTCTGCTTCAGGTTCTCCTTCTGGTTCTTGGGCTTCTTCTGTTTCTTCTGCTTCTGCTTCTCCTGCTACTGCTTCTTCTGCTTCTCTTTCTGCTTCTCCTTCTGCTTCTGCTTCTCCTTCTGCTCCTTCTCCTTCTTCTGTTTCTTCTTCTTCTGCTGCTGCTTCTCCCGCTTCTGCTTCTTCTGCTTCTCCTACTTGTCCTTCTCCTTCTGCTTCTCCTTCTCCTTCTTCTGCTTCTCTTTCTGCTTCTGCTTCTTCTGATTCTCCAACTTCTCCTTCTTCTTCTCCTTCTGTTTCTGCTTCTATTTCTCCTTCTGCATCTCCTTCTGCTTCACCTTCGGCTGCTCCTTCTCCTTCTTCTGTTTCTCACTCTGCTTCTGCTTCTTATGCTTCTTCATATTTCTTATGGATCTGCTTCTCCTGCTTCGGCTTCTTATGCTACTACTGC
>NW_012328323.1:0-1204 GCF_000151885.1 Dipodomys ordii
TCTCTTTCTGCTTCTCCTTCTACTTCTGCTTATCCATTCTGCATCTGCATCTGCTCTACTCAATCTTCTGATTCTATAGATCTGAATCATATTAAAATCATCATATCATCTTCTTCTTCTGTATCATATGATTCTACTTCTGCTTCTCCTTCTTCTACTTCTCTTTCTGTTTCTACTTCTGCTTCTTCTGATTCTCCTGCTTCTCCTTATGTTCTCCTTCTGTTAATGATTCTCATACAGCTTCTGCTTCTCCTTCAGCTGCTCCTTCTCCTTCTCCTTCTTCTGCTTCTCCCACTGCTTCTGCTCCTGCTTCTTTTGCTTATTCTATTTCTTCTGCTTCTCCTGCATCTACTGCTTCTCCTTATGCTTCTCCTTATGCTTCTCCTTCTCCTTCTTCTTCTTCTTCTTCTTCTTCTTCTTCTTCTTCTTCTTCTTCTTCTTCTTCTTCTTCTTCTTCTTCTTCTTCTTCTTCTTCTTCTCTTTCATCTGCTTCTCCTGGTTTTTCTGCTTCTACTGCTTCTCTTTTTGCTTCTCATTCTGCTTCTGCTTCTCCTTCTGCTTCTCGTATTGCTTCTGCTGTCCTTCCTTCTCCTTCTCCTTCTCCTACTTCTGTTTCTCCTTCTGCTTCAGCTTCTTCAGCTTCTCCTGCTTCTCCAAGTGCATCTTCTTCTGCTTCTGCTTCTCCTTCTGCTGCTTCTTCTGCTTCTTCTTCTCCTTCTTCTGCTTCTCCTTCTGATTCTCCTTCTGCTTCTCCTTCTCCTTCTACTCCTTCTCCTTCTTCTGCTTCTCCCTCTGATTCTGCTTCTTTTGCTTATTCTTTTTCTTCTACTTCTGCTTCTCCTGCTTCTGCTTCTTCTACTTCTCCTTATGCCTCTCCTTCTCCTCCTCCTCCTCCTTCAAGTTCTTCTTCTTGTTCTTCAAGTTCTTGTTCTTGTTCTTGTTCTTGTTCTTCTTCTTCTTCTTCTTCTTCTTCTTCTTCTTCTTCTTCTTCTTCTTCTGCTTCTTCTTCTTCCTCTTCTTCTCATTCTTCTTCTTCTTCTTCTCTTTCTTCTGCTTCTTCTTTTCCTGCTTCTTCTGCTTCTACTTCTTCTCTTTCTGCTTCTCATTCTGCTTCTGCTTCTCCTTCTGCTTCTCCTATTTCTTCTGCGGCTCTTCCTTCTCCTACTTCTACTTCTCCTTCTGCTTCTGCTTCTTCTGCTTCTCC
>NW_012328324.1:0-1204 GCF_000151885.1 Dipodomys ordii
CAAGGAATACAAGTCAGCTGACACCGGGCTCCGCGAAGCTCCCACTCCACTTGCCCACATCAGACTTTCCTTAGGGGAAAGAATCCATGCGGAGACAGGCAAGCTAGCCCCTCCTCCTCCTCCTCCTTCTTCTTCTTCTTCTTCTTCTTCTTCTTCTTCTTCTTCTTCTTCTTCTTCTTCTTCTTCTTCTTCTTCTTCTTCTTCTTCTTCTTCTTCCTCTTCTCTTTCTTCTGCTTCTGTTTTCCTGCTTCTTCTGCTTCTACTGCTTCTCTTTCTGCTTCTCATTCTGCTTCTGCTTCTCCTTCTGCTTCTCCTATTGCTTCTGCTGCTCTTCCTTCTCCTTCTCCTACTTCTACTTCTTCTTCTGCGTCTGCTTCTTCTGCTTCTCCAGCTTCTCCTTCTGCATCTTCTTCTGCTTCTTCTTCTCCTTCTGCTGCTTCTTCTGCTTCTGCTTCTCCTTCTGCTTCTTCTGCTTCTCCTTCTGATTCTCCTTCTGCTTCTGCTTCTGTTTTTCCTTCTCCTCCTCATTCTTCTGCTTTTCCTTCTGCTTCTGCTGCAACCCTCTACTGCTTCTGCTTCTTATGTTTCTTCTGCTTCTCCTGCTGCTTTTGATTCTCTTTCCGCTTCTGCTTCTCCTTCAGCTTCTCATTCTGCTTCTCCAGATTCTGCTTTTTCTGCTTCTCCTGCTTCTCATTCTGCTTCCGGTTCTGCTTCTGCTTCTTCGGCTTCTTCTGCTTCTGCTTCTCCTGCTGCTGCTTCTTCTGCTTCTCCTGCTTCTCTTTCTGCTTTCCCTTCTGTTTCTGCTTCTGCTTCTGCTTCTTCTCCTGCTGTTTCTTCTGCTTCTGCTTCTCCTGCTTCTACTTCTCCTGCTTCTCGTTCTGCTTCTCTTTCTGCTTCTCTTTCTCCTTCTCCTTCTTCTGCTTCTCCTTCTGCTTCTGCTTCTCCTTCTGCTTCTGCTTCAATTTCTCCTTCTGCTTCTCATTCTGCTTCTGCGTCTTCTGTTTCTCCTGCTTCTCCTGCTTTTACTACTTCTTGTGCTGCTTTTCCTTCTGCGTCTCTTTCTGCTTCTGCTTATCCTATTGCTTCTCCTACACCTAATCCTTCTCTCTCGCCTTCTCCGTCTTCTTCTTCTGCTTCTCCTGCTGCTTCTGCTTCTGCTTATTCTACTATTAGTGTTTCTTCTGCTTCTGCTTCAGATTGTGCT
>NW_012328325.1:0-1204 GCF_000151885.1 Dipodomys ordii
CAAAAAAAATAACTGAAAATCTTGTTTCTTCACGAAAACAAATATACTTTGTACGGAATGTTCCCTAGCCTCGTTCATTCCTGTTTCAAAGTTATCGGTAATCGAGGGCATGGGTGCGCGGCTTTAAAAGGCCGGCTATGTTTAGATCCGTCTCCCCTCCTCTCCACCATTCTCTCCCTCCCCCCTCCCCCCGCCCCCCCTGCCTTCGGGCTTCCCTGGAGTCCTGCTCCTAATTATCTCTTTAATATCTCTTTATCTTCCAGCCCCTGCTTCCTGACCGGATGGTGATATCTGAAGCACTCATCGGCAACCAGACAGCCAGAGGGGAACGCGAGCCATCCATGCAGGTGGCGTAACCGTCCATCCTCACCCCCCCCGCAGGCGATTACTCGACCACGACCACGACCTCCGACCCCCCCCCCGCACCAAAATCCACAACCCTACCCTCGGAACAAAATAAAACAAATTTGCTTGAATCTCACGCTGCCTTTTGTTTGTAATTGACGCAATAGGCGAAGGGGAGGGATCTCATTTCTGGTGCTTGACGGGGGGGGGTATGGGGGAGGGGGCGGGGGAATTGGAGAGGAGAGAAGAGGGGGCAGAGGGCATCTCAGTGTATCTGTGTGTGTGCGTGCGTGCATCTTTGAGGAAACTCAAAGTTCGGACGCAACAGAGCATGTATGTAGTCCAGCCGGACCAATTCACCACGTCTCTGTCTCTTGTCTCTCTGTTTCTGTTTCTCTATTTCTCTCTCTGTGTCTCTCTTTGTCTCTGTCTGTCTGTCTGTCTGTCTGTCTGTCTGTCTGTCTCTCTCTCTCTCTCTCGTTTGAATTCTCTCTCCCGCCCGCCCGCCCGCCCGCACTCCCTCCCTCCTTTTCCTCTCTACTTGGCAGTCAATCCTGGGGCTTGAGCTACTGTACTGGCGCTCCAACACACAACGGTCCCACTCCGAGCCTGCCTGCCTGCCTGCCTGCCTATGCATGGGCCCCATACTCCAACGAGGCACATCATCATCCCCACCCCACCCCTTCTCTGAAAAGAAGGCAGTCTCTCTCGGGGCCAGCCAGCCTGGGCCGGTTTTCTCAGTCAGTCAGTGCGTGGTTTGTTTGTTCTTTTTTTTCCCCCATGCATTTCATGAGAGAAAACTGCAATTCACAAAACCACCACTAGATGGCGCGCGTTCGCCGTCGACAAGGTGGATGGG
>NW_012328326.1:0-1204 GCF_000151885.1 Dipodomys ordii
CCCCCGCCCCCCCCGCCTTTCGGGCTTCCCTGGAGTCCTGCTCCTAATTATCTCTTTAATATCTCTTTATCTTCCAGCCCCTGCTTCCTGACCGGATGGTGATATCTGAAGCACTCACCGGCAACCAGACAGCCAGAGGGGAACGCGAGCCATCCATGCAGGTGGCGTAACCGTCCATCCTCACCCCCCCCCGCAGGCGATTACTCGACCACGACCCCGACCTCCGACCCCCCCCACCCCCGCACCAAAATCCACAACCCTACCCTCGGAACAAAATAAAACAAATTTGCTTGAATCTCACGCTGCCTTTTGTTTGTAATTGACGCAATAGGCGAAGGGGAGGGATCTCATTTCTGGTGCCTGACGGGGGGGGGAGGGGGGAGGGGGCGGGGGAATTGGAGAGGAGAGAAGAGGGGGCAGAGGGCATCTCAGTGTATCTGTGTGTGTGCGTGCGTGCATCTTTGAGGAAACTCAAAGATCGGACGCGACAGAGCATGTATGTAGTCCAGCCGGACCAATTCACCACGTCTCTGTCTCTTGTCTCTCTGTTTCTGTTTCTCTATTTCTCTCTCTGTGTCTCTCTTCGTCTCTGTCTGTCTGTCTGTCTGTCCGTCTCTCTCTCTCTCTCTCTCTCGTTTGAATTCTCTCTCCCGCCCGCCCGCCCGCCCGCACTCCCTCCCTCCTTTTCCTCTCGACTTGCCAGTCAATCCTGGGGCTTGAGCTACTGTACTGGCGCTCCAACACACAATGGTCCCACTCCGAGCCTGCCTGCCTGCCTGCCTGCCTATGCATGGGCCCCATACTCCAACGAGGCACATCATCATCCCCACCCCACCCCTTCTCTGAAAAGAAGGCAGTCTCTCTCGGGGCCAGCCAGCCTGGGCCGGTTTTCTCAGTCAGTCAGTGCGTGGTTTGTTTGTTCTTTTTTTCCCCCATGCATTTCATGAGAGAAAACTGCAATTCACAAAACCACCACTAGATGGCGCGCGTTCGCCGTCGACAAGGTGGATGGGGCGGCGGGAGGGGCAAAACACGGGTCGGGTCAGTCACTCACTCAGTCAGTCAGGCCTCACCTACTCGGCAGTGGGGAGTGAGAGTTCTGACATACAGATACATATAGGTTGTTATGATTCATTATTATCATCATTTGCTTTTCCTCTGTCGTAGCCATTACGACGGGGAGGGGGGAGGGCGGGGTTCGACC
>NW_012328327.1:0-1204 GCF_000151885.1 Dipodomys ordii
CTCCCCCTCCGCAACACGTCGGCTGGCGGTCGAAACCCCGCCCTCCCCCCTCCCCGTCGTCATGGCTACGATAGAGGAAAAGCAAATGATCATAATAATGAATCATAACAACCTATATGTATGTGTATGTCAGAACTCTCACTCCCCACTGCCGGGTAGGTGAGGACTGACTGAGTGAGTGACTGACCCGACCCGTGTTTTGCCCCTCCCGCCGCCCCATCCACCTTGTCGACGGCGAACGCGCGCCATCTAGTGGTGGTTTTGTGAATTGCAGTTTTCTCTCCTGAAATGCATGGGGGAAAAAAAAGAACAAACAAAACCACGCACTGACTGACTGAGAAAACCGGCCCAGGCTGGCTGGCCCCGAGAGAGACTGCCTTCTTTTCAGAGAAGGGGTGGGGTGGGGATGATGATGTGCCTCGTTGGAGTATGGGGCCCATGCATAGGCAGGCAGGCAGGCTCGGAGTGGGACCGTTGTGTGTTGGAGCGCCAGTACAGTAGCTCAAGCCCCAGGATTGACTGGCAAGTCGAGAGGAAAAGGAGGGAGGGAGTGCGGGCGGGCGGGAGAGAGAATTCAAACGAGAGAGAGAGAGAGAGAGAGAGAGAGACAGACAGACAGACAGACAGACAGACAGAGAAAGAGACACAGAGAGAGAAATAGAGAAACAGAAACAGAGAGACAAGAGACAGAGACGTGGTAAATTGGTCCGGCTGGACTACATACATGCTCTGTCGCGTCCGATCTTTGAGTTTCCTCAAAGATGCACGAACGCACACACACAGATACACTGAGATGCCCTCTGCCCCCTCTTCTCTCCTCTCCAATACCCCCGCCCCCTCCCCTCTCTCCCCCCCGTCAGGCACCAGAAATGAGATCCCTCCCCTTCGCCTATTGCATCAATTACAAACAAAAGGCAGAGTGAGATTCAAGCAAATTTGTTTTACTTTGTTCCGAGGGTAGGGTTGTGGATTTTGGTGCGTGGGGGGGGGTCGGAGGTCGTGGTCTTGGTCGAGTAATCGCCTGCGGGGGGGGGGGGGTGAGGATGGACGGTTACGCCACCTGCATGGATGGCTCGCGTTCCCCTCTGGCTGTCTGGTTGCCGCTGAGTGCTTCAGATATCACCATCCGGTCAGGAAGCAGGGGCTGGAAGATAAAGAGATATTAAAGAGATAATTAGGAGCAGGACTCCAGGGAAGCCCGAAG
>NW_012328328.1:0-1204 GCF_000151885.1 Dipodomys ordii
GTACATAGCTTTGACCTCTTCTGCTTGTCCTAGACATAAGTGTAGTAAGCCAGACTCAAAGAAACAGGTCCCATTGTCCCTTTCTTCCTTTTTTTTTTTTTTAAAAAAAAAAACACAACTAACTACTAATCACAAGCACTGTTTAACTAGGAACTTTTGCCACCTTATGATTGAGATGCAATATTACAACAGAGACTTCTCCCTTTACCATTTCATAATGAACATCTGAAAATCTCTGAAAAGCACAGCCTCAAAATTGATACTGGCCCTATGCTCAGAGCCTCTCTTAGATGCATCTGGATGTTCAGTGACTGGGCTGCTGACTTTCTGTCTCCATCTGAACTCTGGATCTTGTTCTTTGCTTCTCTATCAACTGCTGAGAAGAGCCAGCTGAGGATTACAGCAAACTTTGAGCTACCCAGGGTTTACTGCTCCAATGCCCTGCTTTAAGGAGTGTCTTCTCTGCTCTCACCAAACTTTTTGGATCTTGTTTCTTTGGGGATCTTTTCTTCTGATATCTAGAGTTTATAGTTATATATTATTAGGCTTTGTTTATAATACATATTAAACTTCTCCTGTTTAACCCACTGTACAGTTTCTGTCTCCTGACAGGTCCCTAATTGATACCTGTTTTTTCATTCTTTAGCAAGATAATCATTGTCTCAGTGTCTGGTGGGTGTCAGTGCCCTTGTGAGTGATACTCAGTGGCCTCACAGGAAACAGGTGACTCAAAGAATACCCTTCACCTCATGTCAGTTTGATAGTGAGATCCTGAGATCCCAACATGGTGAAACGTGGTATTCTTGGAGCATTAAACTCAACATTCTATTGTCTTGCAGACCTAAAGCACTGTGTACTCAGTATTCAACTTGATGCAAGCATGATTTGAGATTCAGATCTATGATTAACATCCATGGAATACCTTTCTACAGGCAAGAGAGAGATGATTGAGACATTTCACAGGCCATAGAATTGATATAATAATATTTTACAATATGATCAATATAACCAAGAGTAACAATCATAATATAATATGCTAATTGTGGTTTTATAATATATCTTATATTACATATACTAATTTATAATATGCTATATAATTATGTGGTATATATTATAGATAGTTTTTATATATATCATATATATAATATATGTTGTTCATATATTTGACAACCAAAAAATCACTATGTAGCTCTAATTGACCTTA
>NW_012328329.1:0-1204 GCF_000151885.1 Dipodomys ordii
GAGGAGGAAGGGGGGGGGAGGGGGGTGGGTGGGTAGAGAAGAGAGATGAAACAAGTGGAGTTCGATAAGAAAGGGGGACAGAATCCCCCTCCCCCTCCGCAACACGTCGGCTGGCGGTCGAAACCCCGCCCTCCCCCCTCCGCGTCGTCATGGCTACGACAGAGGAAAAGCAAATGATGATAATAATGAATCATAACAACCTATATGTATGTGTATGTCAGAACTCTCACTCCCCACTGCCGGGTAGGTGAGGACTGACTGACTGAGTGAGTCACTGACCCGACCCGTGTTTTGCCCCTCCCGCCGCCCCATCCACCTTGTCGAGTGGTGGTTTTGTGAATTGCAGTTTTCTCTCATGAAATGCATGGTGGAAAAAAAGAACAAACAAACCACGCACTGACTGACTGAGAAAACCGGCCCAGGCTGGCTGGCCCCGAGAGAGACTGCCTTCTTTTCAGAGAAGGGGTGGGGTGGGGATGATGATGTGCCTCATTGGAGTATGGGGCCCATGCATAGGCAGGCAGGCAGGCAGGCAGGCTCGGAGTGGGACCGTTGTGTGTTGGAGCGCCAGTACAGTAGCTCAAGCCCCAGGATTGACTGGCAAGTCGAGAGGAAAAGGAGGGAGGGAGTGCGGGCGGGCGGGCGGGCGGGAGAGAGAATTCAAAGGAGAGAGAGAGAGAGACAGACAGACAGACAGACAGACAGACAGAGACAAAGAGAGACACAGAGAGAGAAATAGAGAAACAGAAACAGAGAGACAAGAGACAGAGACGTGGTGAATTGGTCCGGCTGGACTACATACATGCTCTGTCGCGTCCGATCTTTGAGTTTCCTCAAAGATGCACGCACGCACACACACAGATACACTGAGATGCCCTCTGCCCCCTCTTCTCTCCTCTCCAATTCCCCCGCCCCCTCCCCCCTCCCCCCCCCCGTCAGGCACCACAAATGAGATCCCTCCCCTTCGCCTATTGCGTCGTCAATTACAAACAAAAGGCAGCGTGAGATTCAAGCAAATTTGTTTTATTTATTTCCGAGGGTAGGGTTGTGGATTTTGGTGCGGGGGGGGGTCGGAGGTCGTGGTCGTGGTCGAGTAATCGCCTGCTGGGGGGGGGGGTGAGGATGGACGGTTACGCCACCTGCATGGATGGCTCGCGTTCCCCTCTGGCTGTCTGGTTGCCGCTGAGTGCTTCAGATATCATCA
>NW_012328330.1:0-1204 GCF_000151885.1 Dipodomys ordii
CCGCTGAGTCTCCCACAGTGTCCACCCACTCTGTCCCCGCTGTGTCCCCCTGTGTACCGCGCTCTGTCAATCTGTGTCCCCGCTGTGTCCCGCTGTGTACCCCGCTGTGTCCTGCTTTGTACCAGCTGTGTCCCTCTGTGTCCCCCTCTGTGTCCCGCTGTGTCCCCCGCTTTGTCCCGATGTGTCCCCGCTGTATAGCCCGATGTGTCCCCCACTGTGTCCCGCGGTGTCCACTGCTATGTCCCCCGCTGTGTCCCACTGTGTCCCACGCTGTGTCCCACTGTGTCCCCCGCTATGTCCCCTCTGTGTCCACCACTGTGTCCCCGCTGTGTCCCCACTGTGTCCTGCTGTGTCCCCGCTGGGTCAGGCTGTGTCCACCGCTGTGTCCCCTGCTGTGTTCCGGTGTGTCCCGCTTTGTCCCCGCTGTCCCCCGCTGTGTCCCGCTGTGTCTCCAATGTTTCCCCACTGTGTCCCGCTGTGTACCATTGTGTCCCCTGCTGTGAACTCCGCTGTGCCCCGCTGTGTCCAGCTGTATCCCCGGCTGTGTCCTCCGATGTGTCCCCGCTGTGTCCCACTGTGTTTCCCGCTGTGTCCCCCGCTGTGTCCCCCACTGTGTCCCCGCTGTGTCCCCCGATATGTCCTTGCTGTGTCCCCCGATGTGTCAATGCTGTGTCTCGGCTGTGTCCCTCTGTGTCCCGCTGTGTCCCCCCCAGTGTCCCCCGCTGTGTCCCCACTGTGTCCCCCGATGTGTCCAGATGTGTCCCGCTGTGTCCCCCGCTGTGTCCCGCTGTGTCCCCACAGTGTCCCGCGCTGTGTACTGCTGTTTCCCGCTGTGTCCCCGCTGTGTCCCCACTGTGTCCACCTCTGTGTCCCCGCTGTGTCCCGCTGTGTCCTGCTGTGTTCCGCTGTGTCCCCCACTGTGTCCCCGCTGTGTCCGCTGTGTCCCGCTTTATCCCCCGCTCTGTCCCGCTGTGTCCCCTTTGTGTCCACCTCTGTGTCCCCGCTGTGTCCCGCTGTGTCCCCCAGTGTCCCCTGCTGTGTCCTCGCTGTGTCCGCCTATGTCCCTGCTTTGTCCCCTCTTTGTCCCCCGATGTGTCCCCCGTGGTGCTCTGCTGTGTCCTCACTCTGTCCCCCGCTCTGTCCCCCTGCTGGGTCCCGATGGGTCCCCCGCTGTGTCCCGTTGTGTCCCCGCTGTGTCAGGCTG
>NW_012328331.1:0-1204 GCF_000151885.1 Dipodomys ordii
GGGATCTTCCATTCCCATGTTAAAATTTACGCAAAGTTGGGACATATCATCACCCCAATCGCAGCAAGTTGTTCGTGTCCATACTAACTACAGAGAAGCAGGACAGGGTTATAATAAGAATAAATTCTCTTCCTCTTATTCAAATCTTTAAATTCTTTTATTTGGTCAATCATGAGACTTGAATTCAAGAGCTTGGGATATGTACCTTGGCTTTTTCAATTAAGGCTTTCAATTTTCCAATTAATCCACAAATCAGCTTTAAATGCTTAATTGGAAATATGAGGCTCACAGAGTTTCATGAATGGCTGGCTTAGATCCCCAATCCTCAGTTCTTAGTCTCTTGAGTAGCTGAGATTATTCGCGTGAGCCACTGGCAGCTGGCAAAGAGGTTAGATTTATGTAGCATCTTTTTAAAGAGAGCAAGAAGCAGTTTTGTCAGAAGCCTCCAGCCATCCTCTCCCCCACGTCTATTGCAGGGCAGGTTTAAACAAAATATTAAAATCACCCCGCCCCCCCCCGCCTTCGGGCTTCCCTGGAGTCCTGCTCCTAATTATCTCTTTAATATCTCTTTATCTTCCAGCCCCTGCTTCCTGACCGGATGGTGATATCTGAAGCACTCAGCGGCAACCAGACAGCCAGAGGGGAACGCGAGCCATCCATGCAGGTGGCGTAACCGTCCATCCTCACCCCCCCCCGCAGGCGATTACTCGACCACGACCACGACCTCCGACCCCCCACCCCGCACCAAAATCCACAACCCTACCCTCGGAACAAAATAAAACAAATTTGCTTGAATCTCACGCTGCCTTTTGTTTGTAATTGACGACGCAATAGGCGAAGGGGAGGGATCTCATTTCTGGTGCCTGACGGGGGGGTAGGGGGGAGGGGGCGGGGGAATTGGAGAGGAGAGAAGAGGGGGCAGAGGGCATCTCCGTGTATCTGTGTGTGCGTGCGTGCATCTTTGAGGAAACTCAAAGATCGGACGCGACAGAGCATGTATGTAGTCCAGCCGGACCAATTCACCACGTCTCTGTCTCTTGTCTCTCTGTTTCTGTTTCTCTATTTCTCTCTCTGTGTCTTTGTCTCTGTCTGTCTGTCTGTCTGTCTGTCTGTCTGTCTCTCTATCTCTCTCGTTGAATTTTCTCTCCCGAAACGCCCGCCCGCCCCCCCGCCCGCACTCCCTCCCTCCTTTCCTCTCGACTGA
>NW_012328332.1:0-1204 GCF_000151885.1 Dipodomys ordii
CAGCGGGACAAAGCAGGACACAGCAGGGACTCAGCGGGTGACATAGCGGGACACAGCGGGATACAGCGGGGGACACAGCGGGACACAGCGGGGAAACAGCGAGGACACAACAGGACACAGTGGGACACAGCGGGGACACAGCGGGAAACAGCGCGGGACATAGTGGAGGAAACAGCGGGACACAGCGGGGAACACAGCGTGACACAGCGGGGGACAACGGGGACACAGCAGGACACAGCGGGGAACAGAGCGTGGACACAGCAGGACACAGCGGGACACAGCGGGGATACAATGGGACACAACGGGTCACAGCGGGGTACACAGCGGACACAGTGGGGACACAGCGGGGACACAGCGGTGGACACAGAGGGACACAGAGGGGGACAAAGCGGGACACAGTGGGGGACACAGCGGGACACAGCTGGGGACACAGTGTGGGACAGCGGCGACACAGCGGGACACAGCGGGACATAGCGGGGGACACAGCGGGGACAAAGCGGCGGCCACAGAGATACACAGCGGGACATAGTGGTGGACACAGCGGGACACAGCGGGGTCACAACGGGGGACACAGCGGGACACAGCAGGGACACAGCGGGACACAGCGGGGGACAACGGGGACACAGCAGGACACAGCGGGGAACAGAGCGAGGACACAGCGTGACACAGCGGGACATAGCGGGGATAGAATGGGACACAACGGGACACAGCGGGGTTCACAGCGGGACACAGCGGGGACACAGCGGGAACACAGCGGTGGACACAGAGGGACACAGAGGGGGACAAAGCAGGACACAGTGGGGGACACAGCGGGACACAGCTGGGGACAAAGTGGGGGACAGCGGCGACACAGCGGAACACAGCGGGACACAGCGGGGGACACAGCGGGGACAAAGCGGCGGACACAGAGATACACAGCGGGACATAGTGGTGGACACAGCGGGACACAGCAGGGTCACAGCGGGGGACACAACGGGACACAGCAGGGACCCAGCGGGACACAGTGGGGGACAATGTGGGACCCAGCGGGGGACATAGCGGGGGACACAGCGGGACACCGCGGGGAACACAGCGGGGACACAGCGGAGACACAGCGGGGGACACAGAGGGGGAAACAGCTGGACACAGCGCGACACAGCAGGGACTCAGCGGGTGACATAGCGAGAGACAGAGGGACACAGCGGGATACAGCGGGAGACACAGC
>NW_012328333.1:0-1204 GCF_000151885.1 Dipodomys ordii
CTCACTTATACGACGTAAATGGAATTGAGGAGCCAATGGTCCAGTGCAAGACAAGTAGACAAGACATAAGGGCCAAATACATGACATCATAGTGATCAATTCAAAAAAGAAGTATCGAGGCGGATATTTAGAGCTGTAGTGCTCGCATCCTATTTTAGAACCCTCATGAATAGCCAGCATTTTCAAAGTGTACTTTAAGATCATCTGTCCGACAGGACTTGGTAAAGATACAGCAAACTCAAGCCCGGCGGGCCAGTCCATTGACCCAGTCGTAGTGGGCGGGGGGCCAGGAATTGACAATGACAGCGAAACTTGCAGGTGATAAAAAAAAAGGCAAACACCGCCCCCCCCCGCCTTCGGGCTTCCCTGGAGTCCTGCTCCTAATTATCTCTTTAATATCTCTTTATCTTCCAGCCCCTGCTTCCTGACCGGATGGTGATATCTGAAGCACTCAGCGGCAACCAGACAGCCAGGGGGGAACGCGAGCCATCCATGCAGGTGGCGTAACCGTCCATCCTCACCCCCCCCGCAGGCGATTACTCGACCACGACCACGACCTCCGACCCCCCCCCCGCACCAAAATCCACAACCCTACCCTCGGAACAAAATAAAACAAATTTGCTTGAATCTCACGCTGCCTTTTGTTTGTAATTGACGCAATAGGCGAAGGGGAGGGATCTCATTTCTGGTGCCTGAAGGGGGGGAGGGGGGAGGGGGCGGGGGAATTGGAGAGGAGAGAAGAGGGGGCAGAGGGCATCTCAGTGTATCTGTGTGTGTGCGTGCGTGCATCTTTGAGGAAACTCAAAGATCGGACGCGACAGAGCATGTATGTAGTCCAGCCGTACCAATTCACCACGTCTCTGTCTCTTGTCTCTCTGTTTCTGTTTCTCTATTTCTCTCTCTGTGTCTCTCTTTGTCTCTGTCTGTCTGTCTGCCTGTCTGTCTCTCTGTCTGTCTCTCTCTCTCTCTTTCTCTCTCTCTCGTTTGAATTCTCTGTCCCGCCCGCCCGCCCGCCCGCACTCCCTCCCTCCTTTTCCTCTCGACTTGCCAGTCAATCCTGGGGCTTGAGCTACTGTACTGGCGCTCCAACACACAACGGTCCCACTCCGAGCCTGCCTGCCTGCCTGCCTGCCTATGCATGGGCCCCATACTCCAACGAGGCACATCATCATCCCCACCCCACCCCTTCTGTGAAAAGAAGGCA
>NW_012328334.1:0-1203 GCF_000151885.1 Dipodomys ordii
TTCTCCAAACTTCTCGAGCAGCTTCTACTTCAGCCTCTCATTTTGAATCTGATTATCATTATTGCTACTCCTACTCCTAATCCTACTCGATACGCATTCTCAATCTCCATATTCTGCATTCTCCTTCAGCATCATCATCTGCAATCTACATATCCTTCTCCTTCTACTGCTTTATTCTGATTCTGCTTCTCCTTCTGCTGCTTCTTCAGATTCTGCTTCTCCTTCATCTGCTTCTCCCTCTGATTCTACTTCTTATGCTTATTCTTATTCTCCTGCTTCTGCTTCTACTGCATATAATGCTACTCCTTCTCCTTCTCCTTCTTCTTCTCCTTCTCCTTCTCCTTCTCATTCTCCTTCTCCTTCTTCTTCTTCTTCTTCTTCTTCTTCTTCTTCTTCTTCTTCTTCTTCTTCTTCTTCTTCTTCTTCTTCTTCTTCTTCTTCTTCTTCTTCTTCTTCTACTTCCTCTTCTTCTTCTCTCTCTGCTGCTTCTGCTTTTCCTGCGTCTTCTGCTTCTAGTGCTTCTCTTTCTGCTTCTCCTTCTGCTTCTTGTCCTTCTCCTGTTTCTTCTGCTTCTGCTTCTTCTACTTTTCCTGCTTCTCTTTCTGCTTCTCCTTCTGCTTCTGCTCCTCCTTCTGCTTCTGCTCCTTCTATTTCTTCTTCTTCTGCTTCTCCCGCTCTGCTTCTTCTGCTTCTCCTGCTTCTCGTTCTGCTTCTCTTCGTCGGCTTCTCTTTCTACTTCTCCTTCTGCTTCTTCTGATTCTTCTTCTTCTCCTTCTTCTTCTCCTTCTGCTTCTGCTTCTTCTGCTTCTCCTGCTACTCCTTCTGCATCTCCTTCTGCATGTGCTTTTCCTTCTGCTTCTTCTTCTGCTTCTGCTTCTCCTTCTTCTGCTTCTCCGTCTGTTTCTGCTTCTCCTGTTTTTCCTGCTTCTCCTTCTGCTTCTCATTCTTCTTCTCCTTCTGTTTCTCCTTGTCGTTATTCTGCTATTCCTTCTGCTTCTCTATCTGCTTCTGCATCTTCAGCTTCTTCTGCTACTGCTTCTGCTTCTGCTTCTTCTGTTTCTTCTGCTTTCTGCTTCTCCTTCTGCTTTTGCTTCTCTTTCTGCTTCTGCTTCTCCTTCTGGTTCTCCTTCTTCTCCAGATTCTGCTTCTTCTGCTTCTCCTGCTTCTCCTTCTGCTTGAGGTTCTGCTTCTGCCTCTTCAGCT
>NW_012328335.1:0-1203 GCF_000151885.1 Dipodomys ordii
CCTGCTTCTTCTGCTTCTACTGCTTCTCATTCTGCTTCTCATTCTGCTTCTGCTTCTCCTTCTGCTTCTCCTACTGCTTCTGCTGCACTTCCATCTCCTTCTCCTTCTCCTACTTCTGCTTCTCCTTATGCTTCTGCTTCTTCTGCTTCTCCTGCTTCTCCTTCAGCATCTTCTTCTACTTCTGATTCTCCTTCTGCTGCTCCTTCTCCTTCTTCCTCTGATTCTGATTCTTATGCTTAATCTTATTCTACTGCTTCTGCTTCTCCTGCTTCTGCTTAATCTGCTTCTACTGCTTCTCCTTATGCTTATCCTCCTCCTCCTCCTCCTCCTCCTTCTCCTCCTCCTTCTTCTTCTTCTTCTTCTTCTTCTTCTTCTTCTTCTTCTTCTTCTTCTTCTTCTTCTTCTTCTCATCTTCTTCTTCTTCTTCTTCTTCTTCTTCTTCTTCTTCTTCTTCTTCTTCTTCTTCTTCTGCTTCTTCTTCTTCTTCTTCTCTTTCTTCTTCTTCTACTTTTCCTGCTTCTTCTGCTTCTACTGCTTCTCTTTCTGCTCCAATTCTGCTTCTGCTTCTCCTTCTGCTTCTCCTATTTCTTCTGCGGCTCTTCCTTCTCCTACTAATACTTCTCCTTCTGCTTCTGCTTCTTCTGCTTCTCCTGCTTCTTCTTCTGCATCTTCTTCTGCTTCTGCTTCTCCTTCTGCTGCTTCTTCTGCTTCTGTTTCTCCTTCTGCTTCTCCTTCTGCTTCTGCTTCTCCTTCTGTTTCTTCTGCTTCCCCTTCTGCTTCTCCTTCTGCTTTTGCTTCTCTTTCTGCTTCTGCTTCTCCTTCTGCTTCTCCAGATTCTGCTTCTTCTGCTTCTCCTGCTTCTCCTTCTGCTTCAGGTTCTGCTTCTGCTTCTACTGCTTCTGCTTCTCCTGCTGCTGCTTCTTCTGCTTCTCCTGCTTCTCTTTCTGCTTTTCCTTCTGTTTCTGCTTCTCCTTCTGCTTTTTCTCCTTCCTATGTTTCTTCTGCTTCTGCTTCTCCTGCTTCTGCTTCTCCTGCTTCTCGTTGTTCTTCTCTTTCTGCTTCTCTTTCTGCTTCTCCTTCTCCTTCTTCTGCTTCTCCTTCTGCTTCTGCTTCTCCTTCTGCTTCAATTTCTCCTTCTGCTTCTCATTCTGCTTAAGCGTCTTCTGTTTCTTCTGCTTCTCCTGCTTCTCCTGCTTCTCCTAC
>NW_012328336.1:0-1203 GCF_000151885.1 Dipodomys ordii
TTTCTGCTTCTCCTTCTGTTTCTGCTTCTCTTTCTGCTTCTGCTTCTTCTCCTTCTTCTATTTCTTCTGATTCCGCTTCTCCTGCTTCTGCTTCTCCCGCTTCTCCTTCCGTTTCTCTTTATGCTTCTCCTTCTGCTTCTCCTTCTTCTGCTTCTACTACTGCTTCTGCTTCTCCTTCTGCATCTTCTTCTGTTTCAATTTCTACTTCTTCTGCTTTTCATTCTGCTTCTGCTTCTCCTGCTTCTCCTTCTCATTCTCCTTCTCTTTCTGCTTCTGCTTATCCTTCTGTTTCCCATACTCCTAATCCTTCTCTTTCTCCTTGTTCTTCTTCTGCTTCTCGTTCTTCTTCTGCTTGTTCTGTTTCTTCTGCTTCTACTTTTCCAGCTTCTGCTTTTCTGCTTCTCCTTCTGCTTCAGGTTCTCATTCTGCTTCTTGGGCTTCTTCTGTTTCTTCTGCTTCTGCTTCTCCTGCTACTGCTTCTTCAGCTTCTTCTGCTTCTCTTTTGCTTCTCCTTCTGCTTCTGCTTCTCCTTCTGCTCCTTTTCTTTCTTCTGTTTCTTCTTCTTCTGCTCCCCCCCCTTCTGCTTCTTCTGCTTCTCCTGCTTGTCCTTCTCCTTCTGCTTCTCCTTCTCCTTCTTCTCCTTCTCTTTCTGCTTCTGCTTCTGCTTCTTCTGCTTCTCCAACTTCTCCTTCTTCTTTTACTTCTGTTTCTGCTTCGCTTTCTGCTTCTGCATCTCCTTCTGCTTCACCTTCTGCTGCTCCTTCTCCTTCTTCTGTTTCTCCCTCTGCTTCTGCTTCTTATGCTTCTTCTTTATCTTCTGCTTCTGCTTCTCCTGCTTCTGCTTCTTATGCTTCTACTGCTTCTTATTCTGCTTCTGCTTCTTCTGCTTCTACTTCTCTTTGTGCTTCTGCTTCTCCTGCTTGTTTTTCTGCTTCTTCTGCTGCTTCTCCTTCTGCTGCTTCTTCTACTTCTCCTTCTCCTCCTTCTCTTTTTGCTTCGCCTTCTGCTTCTGCTTCTTCTGTTTCTCCTGCCTGAATTTCTGATTCTACTTCTTCTGCTGCTTCTCCTTCTGCTTCTGCTTGTACTTCTGATTCTGATTCTGCTTCTTCTGCTTCTCCTGCTTCTCCTTCTGCATCTCCTTCTGCTTGTGCTTCTCCTTATGCTTCTTCTTCTGCCTCTGCTTCTCCTTTTGCTTCTTTTGCT
>NW_012328338.1:0-1203 GCF_000151885.1 Dipodomys ordii
TCACCCTACCCTCGGACAAAATAAAACAAATTTGCTTGAATCTCACGCTGCCTTTTGTTTGTAATTGACGCAATAGGCGAAGGGGAGGGATCTCATTTCTGGTGCCTGACGGGGGAGGAGGGTGGAGGGAGCGGGGGAATTGGAGAGGAGAGAAGAGGGGGCAGAGGACATCTCAGTGTATCTGTGTGTGTGCGTGCGTGCATCTTTGAGGAAACTCAAAGATCGGACGCGACAGAGCATGTATGTAGTCCAGCCGGACCAATTCACCACGTCTCTGTCTCTTGTCTCTCTGTTTCTGTTTCTCTATTTCTCTCTCTGTGTCTCTCTTTGTCTCTGTCTGTCTGTCTGTCTGTCTGTCTGTCTGTCTCTCTCTCTCTCTCTCTCCCTTTCTCATTTGAATTCTCTCTCCCGCCCGCCCGCCCGCCCGCACTCCCTCCCTCCTTTTCCTCTCGACTTGCCAGTCAATCCTGGGGCTTGAGCTACTGTACTGGCGCTCCAACACACAACGGTCCCACTCCGAGCCTGCCTGCCTGCCTGCCTGCCTATGCATGGGCCCCATACTCCAACGAGGCACATCATCATCCCCACCCCACCCCTTCTCTGAAAAGAAGGCAGTCTCTCTCGGGGCCAGCCACCCTGGGCCGGATTTCTCAGTCAGTCAGTGCATGGTTTGTTTGTTCTTTTTTTTCCCCCATGCATTTCGTGAGAGAAAACTGCAATTCACAAACCACCACTAGATGGGCGCGCGCGTTCGCCGTCGACAAGGTGGATGGGGCGGCGGGAAGGGCAAAAACACGGGGTCGGGTCAGTCACTCTCTCAGTCAGTCTGTCCTCACCTACCCGGCAGTGGGGAGTGAGAGTTCTGACATACACATACATATAGGTTGTTATGATTCATTATAATAATCTTATGATTCTCCTCAGTCGTACACATGACGATTGTGAGTGGAGAGAGACAGCAAACTTATCCCAGCCTACATGTCTGCCTACTTTATACATCCCTTTTAGCCCCTCTCATAAACAAACTATTAAAGAAAAGACCCATTCCCATTTTCAGGATTTGGTTGAAGGCTACTTTTTTGTGTATAAAGTATTGGAATATTTAAATTATTTTTGGTAAATAGTGAATGTATACTCTCCAAGAAGAAGTGGCAGTATTTGAACAAAATGAAGTTCACTTGATTCCACAGTCATTCAAGCCTA
>NW_012328339.1:0-1203 GCF_000151885.1 Dipodomys ordii
CCGCCCTCCCCCCTCCCCGTCGTCATGGCTACGACAGAGGAAAAGCAAATGATGATAATAATGAATCATAACAACCTATATGTATGTGTATGTCAGAACTCCCACTCCCCACTGCAGGGTAGGTGAGGACTGACTGACTGAGTGAGTGACTGACCCGACCCGTGTTTTGCCCCTCCCGCCGCCCCATCCACCTTGTCGACGGCGAACGCGCGCCATCTAGTGGTGGTTTTGTGAATTGCAGTTTTCTCTCATGAAATGCATGGGGGAAAAAAAAGAACAAACAAACCACGCACTGACTGACTGAGAAAACCGGCCCAGGCTGGCTGGCCCCGAGAGAGACTGCCTTCTTTTCAGAGAAGGGGTGGGGTGGGGATGATGATGTGCCTCGTTGGAGTATGGGGCCCATGCATAGGCAGGCAGGCAGGCAGGCAGGCTCGGAGTGGGACCGTTGTGTGTTGGAGCGCCAGTACAGTAGCTCAAGCCTCAGGATTGACTGGCAAGTCGAGAGGAAAAGGAGGGAGGGAGTGCGAGCGGGCGGGCGGGCGGGAGAGAGAATTCAAACGAGAGAGAGAGAGAGAGAGAGAGAGAGACAGACAGACAGACAGAGACAAAGAGAGACACAGAGGGAGAAATAGAGAAACAGAAACAGAGAGACAAGAGACAGAGACGTGGTGAATTGGTCCGGCTGGACTACATACATGCTCTGTCGCGTCCGATCTTTGAGTTTCCTCAAAGATGCACGCACGCACACACACAGATACACTGAGATGCCCTCTGCCCCCTCTTCTCTCCTTTCCAATTCCCCCGCCCCCTCCCCCCTCAGCCCCCGTCAGGCACCAGAAATGAGATCCCTCCTCTTCGCCTATTGTGTCAATTACAAACAAAAAGCAGCGTGAGATTCAAGCAAATTTGTTTTATTTTGTTCCGAGGGTAGGGTTGTGGATTTTGGTGCGGGGGGGGGGTCGGAGGTCGTGGTCGTGGTCGAGTAATCGCCTGCGGGGGTGGGGCGGTGAGGATGGACGGTTACGCCACCTGCATGGATGGCTCGCGTTCCCCTCTGGCTGTCTGGTTGCCGCTGAGTGCTTCAGATATCACCATCCAGTCAGGAAGCAGGGGCTGGAAGATAAAGAGATATTAAAGAGATAATTAGGAGCAGGACTCCAGGGAAGCCAGAAGGCGGGTGGGGGCGGGGGGAGGGGGGAG
>NW_012328340.1:0-1203 GCF_000151885.1 Dipodomys ordii
ATCAGAAGAGCCTGATCCGTGGGGATCCAGAAGTTGTGAGGTGAAGTGGGTAGGTAGTGGATCAGATTCATTGGGTAATGCAGAAGGAGTAGCAGAAGCAGAATGAGAAAGCAAAAAGAGAAAGCAGTAGAAGCAGAAATTCAGGAAAAGCAGATAAAGAGAAGAAGAAGAAGAAGAAGAGGATGAAGTAGAAGTTGAAGAAGAAGAAGAAGTAGAAAAAGAAGAAGAAGAAGAAGAAGAAGAAGAAGAAGAAGAAGAAGAAGAAGAAGAAGAAGAAGAAGAAGAAGAAGAAGAAGAAGGAGAAACATAAGGAAAAGCATAAGGAGAAGCATAAGGAGAAGCATAAGGAGAAGCAGTAGATGCAGGAGAAGCAGAAGATATAGAATAAGCAAAAGAAGCAGAAGCAGAAGCAGTGGGAGAAGCAGAAGAAGGAGAAGGAGAAGGAGCAGCAGAAGGAGAAGCAGAAGCAGAAAGAGAAGCAGAAACAGAAGGAGAACAAAAGGAGAAGCAGGAGAATCAGAAGAAGCAGAAGTAGAAACAGAAAGAGGAGTAGAAGAAGGAGAAGCAGAAGTAGAATCAGAAGTAACAGAAGAAGAAGAAGAAACAGAAGCAAAAGAAACAGAAGAAGGAGAAGAGCAGAAGCAGAAGCAGAAGGAAAAGCAGAAGCAGAAGGAGAAGCAGAAAGAGAAGCAGGAGAAGCTGAAGAAGCAGGAGAAGAAGAAGCAGAAGAAACAGGAGAAGCCGAAGAAGCAGAAGCAGAATCTGAAGCAGAAGGAGAAACAGAAGAAGCACAATCTGAAGCAGAAGCAGAAGAAACAGAAATAGTAGAATAAGCAGAAGCAGAAGCACCAGGAGAAACAGAAGAAGAAGAAGGAGAAGGCGAAAGAGAAGATTAGGAGTAGGAGAAGCAAAAGGATAAGCAGAACCAGAAAGAGACGCAGAAGGAGAAGCAGCACGAGAAGTAGGAGTAGCAGGAGAAGAAGAAGCAGGAGAAGCAGAAGAAACAGAAGGCGCAGAAGCAGAAGGAGAAATTGAAGCAGAAGCAGAAGCAGAACCAGAAGCAGAAGAAGAAGCAGAAGAAAGAGAAGGACAAGGAGAAGGAGAAAGAGAAGCGAAAGAGAAGCGAACGAGAAGCAGGAGAAGCAGAAGCTGGAGAAGCCGAAGCAGAAGAAACAGAAGAAGGGGAAGAAGCAGAAGCAGAAG
>NW_012328341.1:0-1203 GCF_000151885.1 Dipodomys ordii
GATTAAGCTATTGAAAGGACGATTCACATCAGTGGGGGTATTCCCCATTATTTATACATCCCTATATTCGTTTTATCACTTGAACTGGGGCTGGCGTAACCTCCAAAAGCACTGGTTACATCCACAAAAGCCAGTGAGGGCTGATTTTTCACGCAATTTATGAGTTCCATGGATACGTCAAAGTAGCCCAAATAAAAAAAAACACCCCGCCCCCCCCGCTTCGGGCTTCCCTGGAGTCCTGCTCCTAATTATCTCTTAATATCTCTTTATCTTCCAGCCCTGCTTCCTGACCGGATGGTGATATCTGAAGCACTCAGCGGCAACCAGACAGCCAGAGGGGAACGCGAGCCATCCATGCAGGTGGCGTAACCCTCCATCCTCACCCCCCCCGCAGGCGATTACTCGACCACGACCACGACCTCCGACCCCCCCCCCCGCACCAAAATCCACAACCCTACCCTCGGAACAAAATAAAACAAATTTGCTTGAATCTCACGCTGCCTTTTGTTTGTAATTGACGCAATAGGCGAAGGGGAGGGATCTCATTTCTGGTGCCTGACGGGGGGGGGGAGGGGGGAGGGGGCGGGGGAATTGGAGAGGAGAGAAGAGGGGGCAGAGGGCATCTCAGTGTATCTGTGTGTGTGCGTGCGTGCATCTTTGAGGAAACTCAAAGATCGGACGCGACAGAGCATGTATGTAGTCCAGCCGGACCAATTCACCACGTCTCTGTCTCTTGTCTCTCTGTTTCTGTTCCTCTATTTCTCTCTCTGTGTCTCTCTTTGTCTCTGTCTGTCTGTCTGTCTGTCTGTCTGTCTGTCTGTCTCTCTCTCTCTCTCGTTTGAATTCTCTCTCCCGCCCGCCAGCCCGCCCGCACTCCCTCCCTCCTTTTCCTCTCGACTTGCCAGTCAATCCTGGGGCTTGAGCTACTGTACTGGCGCTCCAACACACAACGGTCCCACTCCGAGCCTGCCTGCCTGCCTGCCTGCCTATGCATGGGCCCCATACTCCAACGAGGCACATCATCATCCCCACCCCACCCCTTCTCTGAAAAGAAGGCAGTCTCTCTCGGGGCCAGCCAGCCTGGGCCGGTTTTCTCAGTCAGTCAGTGCGTGGTTTGTTTGTTCTTTTTTTTCCCCCATGCATTTCATGAGAGAAAACTGCAATTCACAAAACCACCACTAGATGGCGCGCGTCGCCGTCGAC
>NW_012328342.1:0-1203 GCF_000151885.1 Dipodomys ordii
CCTCCCCCCGCCCCACTGCTCGCCTTCGGGCTTCCCTGGAGTCCTGCTCCTAATTATCTCTTTAATATCTCTTTATCTTCCAGCCCCTGCTTCCTGACCGGATTGTGATATCTGAAGCACTCAGCGGCAACCAGACAGCCAGAGGGGAACGCGAGCCATCCATGCAGGTGGCGTAACCGTCCATCTTCACCCCCCCCCGCAGACGATTACTCGACCACGACCAGGACCTCCGACACCCCCCCCGCACCAAAATCCACAACCCTACCCTCGGAACAAAATAAAACAAATTTCCTTGAATCTCACGCTGCCTTTTGTTTGTAATTGACGCAATAGGCGAAGGGGAGGGATCTCATTTCTGGTGCCTGACGGGGGAGGGGAGGGGGCGGGGGAATTGAAGAGGAGAGAAGAGGGGGCAGAGGGCATCTCCGTGTATCTGTGTGTGCGTGCGTGCATCTTTGAGGAAACTCAAAGTTCGGACGCGACAGAGCATGTATGTAGTCCAGCCGGACCAATTCACCACGTCTCTGTCTCTTGTCTCTCTGTTTTTGTTTCTCTATTTCTCTCTCTGTGTCTCTCTTTGTCTCTGTCTGTCTGTCTGTCTGTCTGTTTGTCTCTCTCTCTCTCTCTCTCGTTTGAATTCTCTCTCCCGCCCGCCCGCCCGCCCGCACTCCCTCCCTCCATTTCCTCTGGACTTGCCAGTCAATCCTGGGGCTTGAGCTACTGTACTGGCGCTCCAACACACAACGGTCCCACTCCGAGCCTGCCTGCCTGCCTGCCTGCCTATGCATGTACCTCATACTCCAACGAGGCATGATCATCATCCCCACCCCACCCCTTCTCTGAAAAGAAGGCAGTCTCTATAGGGGCCAGCCTACGAGGACCGGTTTTATCAGTCAGTCAGTGCATGGTCAGAATGTTCTTTTTTCTCCACCATGCAATTCAGGAGAGAAAAAAGCAATTCACAAAACCACCAGTAGATGGGAAGCAAAAGCCGTAGACAAGGCAGATGGGGCGGCGGGAGGGGCAAAACACGGGTGAGGTCAGTCAATCAGTCAGTCAGTCAGTCCTCACATCCCCGGCAGAGGGGAGAGAGACATAAGACAAACCCAAACATACAGAAGAATCAGATTCATTATTATCATCAAGCGTATTTCGTAGATGCTAAACAAGCGACGGGGAGGGAAGAGGACGGGGGTCGACCGC
>NW_012328343.1:0-1203 GCF_000151885.1 Dipodomys ordii
GAAGAAGCAGAGGCAGTAGCAGAAGAAGCAGAAGATGCATAAGCTTAAGGAGAAGCAGAAGGAAAAGCAGAAGAACGAGAAGGTGAAGGAGAAGGAGAAACAGAAGGAAAAGCAGAAAGAGCAGCAGAAGGAGGAGCAGGAGATGCAGAAACAGGAGGAGCATAAGCAGAACATACAGGAGAAGGACAAGAAGCAGAAGCAGAAGCAGATACAGAAGGAGAAGCAGAAAGAGAAGGAGGGGAAGCAGAAGAAGCTGAAGCAGCAGAAGCAGAAGCATAAGAATCCGAAGAAGCAGAAGGGGAACCTGAAGCAGAAGGAGAAGCAGGAGAAGCAGAAGAAGCAGAATCTGGAGAAGCAGAAGGAGAAGCAGAAGGAGAAGCAGAAGCAGAAAGAGAATCAAAAGCAGAAGGAGAAGCAGAAGAAACAGAAGAAGTAGAAGCAGTAGCAGTTGTAGCAGAAGCAGAACGAGAAGCAGAAGGAAAAGCAGAAGTACAAGGAGAAGGAGAAACAGAAGGAGAAGCAGTAGGAGAATAAGAAGGAGAAGCAGAAGAAGGAGAAGCAGAAGCAGAAGAAGATGCAGAAGGAGAAGCAGAAGAAGCAGAAGATGAAGGAGAAGCAGAAGTAGGAGAAGGAGAAGGAGGAGAAGCAGAAGCAGGAGAAGCAGAAGCGGAATGAGAAGCAGAAAGAGAAGCAGGAGAAGCACAAGAAGCAGAAGCAGGAGAGGCCGAAAGAGAAGAAGTAGAAGAAGCAGAATCAGAATCAGAAGTAGAAGCAGAAGCAGAAGGAGAAGCAGCAGAAGAAGAAGAATCAGAAATTCCGGCAAGAGAAACAGAAGAAGCAGAAGCAGAAGGCGAAGCAAAAAGAGAAGGAGAAGGAGAAGTAGAAGAAGCAGCAGAAGGAGAAGCAGCAGAAGAAGCAGAAAAACAAGCAGGAGAAGCAGAAGCACAAAGAGAAGTAGAAGCAGAAGAAGCAGAAGCAGAAGAAGAAGCAGTAGAAGCATAAGAAGCAGAAGCAGGAGAAGCAGAAGCAGAACATAAAGAAGAAGCATAAGAAGCAGAAGCAGAGGGAGAAACAGAAGAAGGAGAAACAGCAGCAGAAGGTGAAGCAGAAGGAGATGCAGAAGCAGAAAGATAAGCAGAAACAGAAGGAGAAGAAGGAAAAGTTGGAGAATCAGAAGAAGCAGAAGCAGAAGCAGAAAGAGAA
>NW_012328344.1:0-1203 GCF_000151885.1 Dipodomys ordii
TTTTAGATTTACATTTGAGTGTTTTATATTTTATTTAGTCGTGTAGATTGTATCTCTTCGTGATTATTTCTTAACATATTGGGGTTCATATTTGTGGGCAACTGTTGACAGTTTTTTCAGCGGGTTACATCGTGTACTCAGATGTTTTTTGCTGGGTTCATTGAGGGACACTGCGGGCATACATTGGGGTCTTTTCAGGACACTGTTGGACACAGCGGGGACGGAGCATGACAGAGCATGACACAGCGAGGACACATTGGGACACAGCGTGGACACAGCGGAACTCAGCGGGAGACACAGCAGTACACAGCGGGATACAGTGGGACACACCGGGGAGACAGCAGGGACACAGTGGGGGAAACAGCAGGACACAGCGGGTCACAGCGGGGGACACAGCGGGACACAGCGGGGGACACAGAGGGGTACACAGCGGGACACAGGGGGAAAACAGCGAGGACACAGCGGGACACAGCGTCGATACAGTGGGGACAGAGCGAGAGCGGGTCACAGCAAGGACACAGCGGGACACAGCGGGACACAGCAGGACACAGCCGGGGACACAACGGGACAGAGCGGGGAAACAGTGGGGACTCAGCGGGGGACACAGCGTGACACAGCAGGGGACACAGCGGGACACAGCGGGGGACACTGCGGGACACAGTGTGGGACAGAGCTTGGGACACAACGAGACACAGCGGGGACAAAGTTGGACACAGTGGGGTACACAGAGGGACACTGCAGGGACACAGCGGGGAAACAGCGTGACACAAAAGGACACAGCGGGACACAGCGGGGGACACAGCGAGGACACAGCGGCACACAGTGGGGGACACAGCAAGGACAGAGCGGGACACAGCGGTGGACACAGCGGGACATAGCGGGGGCCACAGCGGGGGACACAGCGGGACACAGCGGGACACAGCGAGGGACACAGGAAGGACACAGCTGTACACAGCGGGGGACAGAGCGAGGACACATTGGGACACATTGGGACACAGGGGGACTCAGCGGGGGACACAGCATTACACAGCGGGACACAGCGGGACACAGCAGGGACACAGCAGGGATACAGCGGGGGGACACAGCGAGACACAGCGGGGGACACAGAGGGGTACACAGCGGGGAAAACAGTGAGGTCCAAAGCAGAACACAGCGTGGGACAGAGCGAGGACACAGCGGGACACAGCGGGACACAGCTGCGAC
>NW_012328345.1:0-1203 GCF_000151885.1 Dipodomys ordii
CCTCCCAGGAGAAGATCCAGACATCTTGAGCAGATTGCGATGTAAAATCACCCTAACATCTTCAACCGCCCCCCCCCCGCCTTCGGGCTTCCCTGGAGTCCTGCTCCTAATTATCTCTTTAATATCTCTTTATCTTCCAGCCCCTGCTTCCTGACCGGATCGTGATATCTGAAGCACTCAGCGGCAACCAGACAGCCAGAGGGGAACGCGAGCCATCCATTCAGGTGGCGTAACCGTCCATCCTCACCCCCCCCGCAGGCGATTACTCGACCACGACCACGACCTCCGACCCCCCCCCCCCGCACCAAAATCCACAACCCTACCCTCGGAACAAAATAAAACAAATTTGCTTGAATCTCACGCTGCCTTTTGTTTGTAATTGACGCAATAGGCGAAGGGGAGGGATCTCATTACTGGTGCCTGACGGGGGGGGGACGGGGGAGGGGGCGGGGGAATTGGAGAGGAGAGAAGAGGGGGCAGAGGGCATCTCAGTGTATCTGTGTGTGTGCGTGCGTGCATCTTTGAGGAAACTCAAAGATCGGACGCGACAGAGCATGTATGTAGTCCAGCCGGACCAATTCACCACGTCTCTGCCTCTTGTCTCTCTGTTTCTGTTTCTCTATTTCTCTCTCTGTGTCTCTCTTTGTCTCTGTCTGTCTGTCTGTCTGTCTGTCTGTCTGTCTCTCTCTCTCTCTCTCGTTTGAATTCTCTCTCCCGCCCGCCCGCACTCCCTCCCTCCTTTTCCTCTCGACTTGCCAGTCAATCCTGGGGCTTGAGCTACTGTACTGGCGCTCCAACACACAACGGTCCCACTCCGAGCCTGCCTGCCTGCCTGCCTGCCTATGCATGGGCCCCATACTCCAACGAGGCACATCATCATCCCCACCCCACCCCTTCTCTGAAAAGAAGGCAGTCTCTCTCGGGGCCAGCCAGCCTGGGCCGGTTTTCTCAGTCAGTCAGTGCGTGGTTTGTTTGTTCTTTTTTTTCCCCCATGCATTTCAGGAGAGAAAACTGCAATTCACAAAACCACCACTAGATGGCGCGCGTTCGCCGTCGACAAGGTGGATGGGGCGGCGGGAGGGGCAAAACACGGGTCGGGTCAGTCACTCACTCAGTCAGTCAGTCCTCACCTACCCGGCAGTGGGGAGTGAGAGTTCTGACATACACATACATATAGGTTGTTATGATTCATTATTATCATCA
>NW_012328346.1:0-1203 GCF_000151885.1 Dipodomys ordii
TTCTTCTCCAGATTCTGCTTCTTCTGCTTCTACTTCTCCTGTTTCAGGTTCTACTTCTGCTTCTTCAGCTTCTATTTCTGCTTCTCCTTCTGTTTCTGCTTCTCTTTCTGCTTCTGCTTTTTATCCTTCTTCTATTTCTTTTGATTCTACTTCTCCTGCTTCTGTTCTCCTGCTTCTCCTTCTGTTTCTCTTTATGCTTCTCCTTCTGCTTCTCCTTCTCCTTCTGCTTCTGCTTCTCCTTCTGCATCTTCTTCTGTTTCAATTTCTCCTTCTGCTTTTCATTCTGCTTCTGCTTCTCCTGCTTCTGCTTCTTCTGCTTCTCCTGCTTCTCCTTCTCCTTCTCTTTCTGCTTCTGCTTATCCTTCTGTTTCTCCTACTCCTAATCCTTCTCTTTCTCCTTCTCCTTCTCCTTCTTCTGCTTCTCCTGCTGCTTTTTCTTCTACTTCTTCTGCTTTTTCTGTTTCTTCTTCTTCTGCTTCAGCTTCTGCTTCTCCTTCTGCTTCTCCTTCTGCTTCTGCTCTTCTCCTTCTCTTTCTTCTGTTTCTGCTTCTCCTGCTTCTTCTTCTTCTGCTTCTCCTACTTCTCCTTCTGCTTCTCCGTCTCATTCTCCTTCTCCTTCAATTTCTTCTTGTGCTTCTCATTCTGCTTCTGATTCTGCTTCTTCTGTTTCTCCTTCTGCTTCTCCTTCTGCTTCTCTTTCTGCTTCTTATTCTGCTTCTGCTCCTCCTACTCCTAATCCTTTTCTTTCTCCTTCTTCTTCTGCTCCTCGTTCTGCTTCTGCTTCTTCTGCTTGTTCGGTTTCTTCTGCTTCTGCTTTTCCAGCTTCTGCTGCTTCTGCTTCAGGTTCTCCTTCTGCTTCTTGGGCTTCTTCTGTTTCTTCTGCTTCTGCTTCTTCTGCTACTGCTTCTTCTGCTTCTCTTTCTGCTTCTCCTTCTGCTTCTGCTTCTCCTTCTGCTCCTTCTCCTTCTTCTGTTTCTTCTTCTTCTTCTGCTTCTCCCGCTTCTGCTTCTTCTGCTTCTCCTGCTTGTCCTTCTCCTTCTGCTTCTCCTTCTCCTTCTTCTGCTTCTCTTTCTGCTTCTGCTTCTTCTGATTCTCCAACTTCTCCTTCTTCTTCTCCTTCTATTTCTGCTTCTCTTTCTGCTTCTGCATCTCCTTCTGCTTCACCTTCTGCTGCTCCTTCTCCTTCTTCTGTTTCTCCCTCTG
>NW_012328347.1:0-1203 GCF_000151885.1 Dipodomys ordii
GCAGAAGAAGCAGAATCTGGAGAAGAAGGAGAACCAGAAGGAGAAGCAGAAGCAGAAAGAGAAGCAAAAGCAGAAGGAGAAGCAGAAAGAGAAGCAGAAGAAACAGAAGAAGCAGAAGCAGTAGCAGAAGAAGCTGAAGATGCAGAAGCAGATAGAGAAGCAGAAGGAATAGCAGAATAACGAACAGGAGAAACAGAAGGAGAAGAAGAATGAGAAGCAGTAGGAGAAGCAGGAAAAACAGAAGAAGCAGAAACAGACGGAGAAGCAGAAGAAGGAGAAGCAGAAGCAGAAGAAGAAGCAGAAGGAAAAGCACAAGCAGAAGGAGATGCAGAAGGAGTAGCAGGAGAAGCAGAAGAAGCAGAAGCAGAAGGAGAAGAAGAAGGAGAAGAAGCAGAATCAGAAGAAGCAGAAGGAGAAGTAGAAAGAGAAGCCGACGAAGAGAAGCAGAACGAGAAGCAGAAGAAGCAGAGCGGGAGAAGCAGAAGAAGAAGAAACAGAAGAAATAGAAGGAGCAGAAGCAGAAGGAGGAGCAGAAGCAGAAGGAGAAGCAGAAAGAGAAGCAGGAAAAGCAGAAGAAGCAGAAGCAGGAGAAGCAGAAGCAGAAGAAACAGGAGAAGGACAAGAAGCAGAAGCAGAAGGAGAAGCAGAAACAGAAGGAGAAGGAGAAGTAGAAAGAGAAGGAGGGGAAGCAGAAGAAGCAGGAGAACCAGAAGCATAAGAAACCGAAGAAGCAGAAGCAGAACCTGAAGCAGAAGGAGAAGCAGGAGAAGCAGAAGAAGCAGAATCTGGAGAAGCAGAATGAGAAGCTGAAGGAGAAGCAGAAGCAGAAAGAAAATCAAAAGGAAAAGGAGAAGCGGAAGAAACAGAAGAAGCAGAAGCAGTAGCAGTTGCAGCAGAAGCAGAAGTAGAAGCAAAAGTAAAAGCAGAAGAACGAGAAGGAGAAGGAGAAACAGTAGGAGAAGCAGAAGGAGAAGCAGAAGAAGCAGAAGGAGAAGCAGAAGGAGAAACAGAAGCAGAAGAAGCAGCAGAAGGAGAAGCAGAAGCAGAAGAAGATGCAGAAGGAGAAGCAGGAGAAGGAGAAGAAGCAGAAGCAGAAGGAGAAGGAGAAGTAGGAGAAGGAGAAGGAAGAGTCGCAGAAGCAATAGGAGAAGCAGAAGGAGAAGCAGAAGAAGAATGAGAAGCAGAAAGAGAAGCAGTAGAACA
>NW_012328348.1:0-1203 GCF_000151885.1 Dipodomys ordii
CACCATTCTCTCCCTCCCCCCTCCCCCCCCCCCGTCCCCGCCTTCGGGCTTCCCTGGAGTCCTGCTCCTAATTATCTCTTTAATATCTCTTTATCTTCCAGCCCCTGCTTCCTGACCGGATGGGGATATCTGAAGCACTCAGCGGCAACCAGACAGCCAGAGGGGAACGCGAGCCATCCATGCAGGTGGCGTAACCGTCCATCCTCACCCCCCACCCCCGCAGGCGATTACTCGACCACGACCACGATCTCCGACACCCCCCCCCACACCAAAATCCACAACCCTACCCTCGGAAAAAAATAAAACAAATTTGCTTGAATCTCACGCTGCCTTTTGTTTGTAATTGACGCAATAGCCGAAGGGGAGGGATCTCATTTCTGGTGCCTGACGGGGGGGGTGGGGCAGGGGGCGGGGGAATTGGAGAGGAGAGAAGAGGGGGCAGGGGGCATCTCAGTGTATCTGTGTGTGTGCGTGCGTGCATCTTTGAGGAAACTCAAAGATCGGACGCGAAAGAGCATGTATGTAGTCCAGCCGGACCAATTCACCACGTCTCTGTCTCTTGTCTCTCTCTTTCTGTTTCTCTATTTCTCTCTCTGTGTCTCTCTTTGTCTCTGTCTGTCTGTCTGACTGTCTGTCTGTCTGTCTGTCTCTCTCTCTCTCTCTCTCGTTTGAATTCTCTCTCCCGCCCGCCCGCCCGCCCGCACTCCCTCCCTCCTTTTCCTCTCGACTTGCCAGTCAATCCTGGGGCTTGAGCTACTGTACTGGCGCTCCAACACACAACGGTCCCACTCCGAGCCTGCCTGCCTGCCTGCCTGCCTATGCATGGGCCCCATACTCCAACGAGGCACATCCTCATCCCCACCCCACCCCTTCTCTGAAAAGAAGGCAGTCTCTCTCGGGGCCAGCCAGCCTGGGCCGGTTTTCTCAGTCAGTCAGTGCGTGGTTTATTTGTTCTTTTTTTTACCCCATGCATTTCATGAGAGAAAACTGCAACTCACAAAACCACCACTAGATGGCGCGCGTTCGCCGTCGACAAGGTGGATGGGGCGGCGGGAGGGGCAAAACACGGGTCGGGTCAGTCACTCACTCAGTCATTCAGTCCTCACCTACCCGGCAGTGGGGAGTGAGAGTTCTGACATACACATACATATAGGTTGTTATGATTCATTATTATCATCATTTGCTTTTCCTCTGTCGTAGCCA
>NW_012328349.1:0-1203 GCF_000151885.1 Dipodomys ordii
CCCCTCCCCCTCTGCAACACGTCGGCTGGCGGTCGAAACCCCGCCCTTCCCCCACCCCGTCGTCATGGCTACGACAGAGGAAAAGCAAATGATGATAATAATGAATCATAACAACCTATATGTATGTGTATGTCAGAACTCTCACTCCCCACTGCCGGGTAGGTGAGGACTGACTGACTGAGTGAGTGACTGACCCGACCCGTGTTTTGCCCCTCCCGCCGCCCCATCCACCTTGTCGACGGCGAACGCGCGCCATCTAGTGGTGGTTTTGTGAATTGCAGTTTTCTCTCATGAAATGCATGGGGGAAAAAAAAGAACAAACAAACCACGCACTGACTGATTGAGAAAACCGGCCCAGGCTGGCTGGCCCCGAGAGAGACTGCCTTCTTTTCAGAGAAGGGGTGGGGTGGGGATGATGATGTGCCTCGTTGGAGTATGGGGCCCATGCATAGGCAGGCAGGCAGGCAGGCAGGCTCGGAGTGGGACCGTTGTGTGTAGGAGCGCCAGTACAGTAGCTCAAGCCCCAGGATTGACTGGCAAGTCGAGAGGAAAAGGAGGGAGGGAGTGCGGGCGGGCGAGCGGGCGGGAGAGAGAATTCAAACGAGAGAGAGAGAGAGAGAGAGAGAGAGAGACAGACAGACAGACAGACAGACAGACAGACAGACAGAGACAAAGAGAGACACACAGAGAGAAATAGAGAAACAGAAACAGAGAGACAAGAGATAGAGACGTGGTGAATTGGTCCGGCTGGACTACATACATGCTCTGTCGCGTCCGATCTTTGAGTTTCCTCAAAGATGCACGCACGCACACACACAGATACACTGAGATGCCCTCTGCCCCCTCTTCTCTCCTCTCCAATTCCCCCGCCCCCTCCCCTCTCCCTCCCCGTCAGGCACCAGAAATGAGATCCCCCCCCTTCCTCTATTGCGTCAATTACAAACAAAAGGCAGCGTGAGATTCAAGCAAATTTGTTTTATTTTGTTCCGAGGGTAGGGTTGTGGATTTTGGTGCGGGGGGGCGGGTCGGAGTTCGTGGTCGTGGTCGAGTAATTGCCTGCAGGGGGGGTGAGGATGGACGGTTACGCCACCTGCATGGATGGCTCGCGTTCCCCTCTGGCTGTCTGGTTGCCGCTGAGTGCTTCAGATATACACCATCCGGTCAGGAAGTAGGGGCTGGAAGATAAAGAGATATAAAGAGTGA
>NW_012328350.1:0-1203 GCF_000151885.1 Dipodomys ordii
CCGCCCCCCCCCCGCCTTCGGGCTTCCCTGGAGTCCTGCTCCTAATTATCTCTTTAATATCTCTTTATCTTCCAGCCCCTGCTTCCTGACCGGATGGTGATATAGGAAGCACTCAGCGGCAACCAGACAACCAGAGGGGAACGCGAGCCATCCATGCAGGTGGCGTAACCGTCCATCCTCACCCCCCCACCCCCGCAGGCGATTACTCGACCACGACCACGACCTCCGACCCCCCCCCGCACCAAAATCCACAACCCTACCCTCGGAACAAAATAAAACAAATTTGCTTGAATCTCACGCTGCCTTTTGTTTGTAATTGACGCAATAGGCGAAGGGGAGGGATCTCATTTCTGGTGCCTGACGGGGTGAGGAGGGGGCCGGGGAATTGGAGAGGAGAGAAGAGGGGGCAGAGGGCATCTCAGTGTATCTGTGTGTGTGCGTGCGTGCATCTTTGAGGAAACTCAAAGATCGGACGCGACAGAGCATGTATGTAGTCCAGCCGGACCAATTCACCACGTCTCTGTCTCTTGTCTCTCTGTTTCTGTTTCTCTATTTCTCTCTCTGTGTCTCTCTTTGTCTCTGTCTGTCTGTCTGTCTGTCTGTCTGTCTGTCTCTCTCTCTCTCTCTCGTTTGAATTCTCTCTCCCGCCCGCCCGCCCGCCCGCACTCCCTCCCTCCTTTTCCTCTCGACTTGCCAGTCAATCCTGGGGCTTGAGCTACTGTACTGGCGCTCCAACACACAACGGTCCCACTCCGAGCCTGCCTGCCTGCCTGCCTGCCTATGCATGGGCCCCATACTCCAACGAGGCACATCATCATCCCCACCCCACCCCTTCTCTGAAAAGAAGGCAGTCTCTCTCGGGGCCAGCCAGCCTGGGCCGGTTTTCTCAGTCAGTCAGTGCGTGGTTTGTTTGTTCTTTTTTTTCCCCCATACATTTCATGAGAGAAAACTGCAATTCACAAAACCACCAATAGATGGCGCGCGTTCGCCGTCGACAAGGTGGATGGGGCGGCGGGAGGGGCAAAACACGGGTCGGGTCAGTCACTCACTCAGTCAGTCAGTCCTCACCTACCCAGCAGTGGGGAGTGAGAGTTCTGACATACACATACATATAGGTTGTTATGATTCATTATTATCATCATTTGCTTTTCCTCTGTCGTAGCCATGACGACGGGGAGGGGGGAGGGCGGGGTTCGACCGTGA
>NW_012328351.1:0-1203 GCF_000151885.1 Dipodomys ordii
TCAAGACGGATCTATCCAGGGAACGAGCGACTCCTCCCCCGCCCCCTCCCCCTCCACAACACGTCGGCTGGCGGTCGAAACCCCGCCCTCCCCCCTCCCCGTCGTCATGGCTACGACAGAGGAAAAGCAAATGATGATAATAATGAATCATAACATCCTATATGTATGTGTATGTCAGAATTCTCACTCCCCACTGCCGGGTAGGTGAGGACTGACTGACTGAGTGAGTGACTGACCCGACCCGTGTTTTGCCCCTCCCGCCGCCCCATCCACCTTGTCGACGGCGAACGCGCGCCATCTAGCGGTGGTTTTGTGAATTGCAGTTTTCTCTCATGAAATGCATGGGGGAAAAAAAAGAACAAACAAACCACGCACTGACTGACTGAGAAAACCGGCCCAGGCTGGCTGGCCCCGAGAGAGACTGCCTTCTTTTCAGAGAAGGGGTGGGGTGGGGATGATGATGTGCCTCGTTGGAGTATGGGGCCCATGCATAGGCAGGCAGGCAGGCAGGCAGGCTCGGAGTGGGACCGTTGTGTGTTGGAGCGCCAGTACAGTAGCTCAAGCCCCAGGATTGACTGGCAAGTCGAGAGGAAAAGGAGGGAGGGAGTGCGGGCGGGCGGGAGGGCGGGCGGGCGGGCGGGAGAGAGAATTCAAACGAGAGAGAGAGAGAGACAGACAGACAGACAGACAGACAGACAGACAGACAGAGACAAAGAGAGACACAGAGAGAGAAATAGAGAAACAGAAACAGAGAGACAAGAGACAGAGACGTGGTGAATTGGTCTGGCTGGACTACATACATGCTCTATCGCGTCCGATCTTTGAGTTTCCTCAAAGATGCACGCACGCACACACAGATACACGGAGATGCCTTCTGCCCCCTCTTCTCTCCTCTCAAATTCCCCCGCCACCTCCCCCCTCCCCCCCCGTCAGGCACCAGAAATGAGATCCCTCCCCTTCGCCTATTGCGTCAATTACAAACAAAAGGCAGCGTGGGATTCAAGCAAATTTGTTTTATTTTGTTCCGAGGGTAGGGTTGTGGATTTTGGTGCGGGGGTGGGGGGTCGGAGGTCGTGGTCTTGGTCGAGTAATCGCCTGCGGGGGGGGGGTGATGATGGACGGTTACGCCACCTGCCTGGATGGCTCGCGTTCCCCTCTGGCTGTCTGATTGCCGCTGAGTGCTTCAGATATCACCATCCGGTC
>NW_012328352.1:0-1202 GCF_000151885.1 Dipodomys ordii
CAGAAGCAGCAGCAGGAGAAGCAGAAGCAGAAGAAGCCGAAAAAGCAAAAGCAGAACCTGAAGCAGAAGGAGAAGCAGAAGAAGCAGAATCTGGAGAAGCAGAAGGAGAAGCAGAAGCAGAAAGAGAAGCAAAAGCAGAAGGAGAAGCAGAAGAAACAGAAGAAGCAGAGGCAGTATCAGAAGAAGCAGAAGATTCAGAAGCAGAAGGAGAAGCAGAAGGAAAAGCAGAAGAACTAGAAGGAGAAGGAGAAGGAGAAACAGGAGTAGAAGCAGAAAGAGAAGCAGAAGAAGGAGCAGTAGAAGGAAAAGCGGCAGGAGAAACAGAAAGAGCAGAAGAAGGAGAAGCAGGAAATGCAGAAACAGGAGAAGAACAAGCAGAAGAAACAGGAGAAGGTCAAGAAGCAGAAGCAGAAGGAGAAGCAGAAAGAGAAGGAGGGGAAGCAGAAGAAGCAGAAGCAGGAGAAGCAGAAGCATAAGAATCCGAAGAAGCAGAAGCAGAACCTGAAGCAGAAGGAGAAGCAGGAGAAGCAGAAGAATCAGAATCTGGAGAAGCAGAATGAGAAGCAGAAGGAGAAGCAGAAGCAGAAAGAGAATCAAAAGCAGAAGGAGAAGCAGAAGAAACAGAAGTAGAAGCAGTAGAAGCAGTAGCAGTTGTAGCAGAAGCAGAAGGAGAAGCAGAAGAAAAAGCAGAAGAACAAGAAGGAGAAGGAGAAACAGAAGGAGAAGCAAAAGGAGAAGCAGAAAGAGAAGCAGGTAAAGAGGAAGAAGAAGAAGCAGGAGGAGAAGCAAAAGGAGAAGCAGAAGAAGGAGAAGGAGAAGCAGAAGCAGAAGAAGATGCAGAAGGAGAAGCAGGAGAAGCAGAAGAAGCAGAAGCAGAAGGAGAAGCAGGAAAAGCAGAAGAAGCAGAAGCAAAAGGAGAAGCAAAAGAAGGAGGAGGAGAAGGAGAAGCAGAAGCAGAAGAAGAAGCATAAGGACAAGCCCAAACAGAAGGAGATGCAGAAGGAGAAGCAGGAGAAGCAGAAGAATCAGAAGCTGAAGGAGAAGCAGAAGTAGGAGAAGGAGAAGGAGGAGAAGCAGAAGCAGAAAGAGAATCAGAAGCGGAATGAGAAGCAGAAAGAGAAGCAGTTGAAGCACAAGAAGCAGAAGCAGGAGAAGCCGAAAGAGAAGAATCAGAAGAAGCAGAAACAGAAGCAGAAGTAGAA
>NW_012328353.1:0-1202 GCF_000151885.1 Dipodomys ordii
CCCAGGGCCTTCATGCTTGCAAAGGCGAGCGAGCACTCTACCACTAAGCCACGTTCCTAGCTCTCCCCCCTTTTTTGGCCAGTCCAGCATGGAAGGCTCCTGCATCTTGTTTGTATGGACATACTCACAGATGAATAACTGAGTTGTTTTGCTTAATAAAAAAAAAAATCCTGGTGTTGATATATGTGGAGGGGAAGGGAAAAAACAAATTGTTAAAACAGGGATACAGGAGGACCCATTGAAACAATGAGATATACAAGTCGTTATGTCGAAAAACGAACTTGACAACTTTGGTGGGGGGACGGCGGGGGGAGGGGGGGAGGATACGAAGGGATGGGAAGGGGAAACAAAGCAGGAGGCTACAATGCTTATAAGAAATGTGCTCATTATCTTACCCGTGTAATTGTAACCCCTCTGTACAGTATTTTCACAATAAAAATATATTTAATACATATACATATATATATATATATATTTTTTTTTTTTTTGGTCGGCCGTGGGGCTTGAACTCTGGGCCTGGGCGCTGTCCCTCAGCTCTTCAGCTCAAGGCGAGCGCTCTACCACTTGAGCTACAGCGCCACTTCCGGTTTTTCTGGTGGTTATTGGAGATAGGAGTCTCACGGTCTCTCCTGCCCGGGCTGGCTTTGAACCGCGATCCTCAGATCTCAGCCTCCTGAGTAGATAGGATTACAGGCGTGAGCCACCAGCGCCCGGCTATATATATATATATATATATATATATATATATATATATATATATATATATATATATATATATATATATATATATACATATATATATATATATATATATTAAAAAAAACTTGGTACAGTTGTCTAGAAACATGGTGGCTATTACAGCCTTCATTTGCTTCACTTGACCACTGTTTTCTCATTTAAAAGCTTTTGGCGACAAGCATGATTATTTTTCGTGGGGTGGGGGTGACTGTTTTGAGGCTTTCCCAAATTTTTATGTCCACCAGGTTACCAGATCTAAGGAAAACCCAGAAGTTCAGGAATTAAGTAACTCTCAGGCTCAAACTACAGAGAAAGAAAAGGAGAAAGAGAGACCTGTGGAGGGAAGGGGGTGGGGGGTTGGGGGGAGAGGTCATAGAAAGGAAAAGAAAACAGGGCAAAATAAAAACACAAAGTAAAGGAAAGGTCGTTTTTAAGTGGAGGCCTGGACTCAAACCAGGCCACTG
>NW_012328354.1:0-1202 GCF_000151885.1 Dipodomys ordii
CCCTCCCCCCTCCCCGTCGTCATGGCTACGACAGAGGAAAAGCAAATGATGATAATAATGAATCATAACAACCTATATGTATGTGTATGTCAGAACTCTCACTCCCCACTGCCGGGTAGGTGAGGACTGACTGACTGAGTGAGTGACTGACCCGACCCGTGTTTTGCCCCTCCCGCCGCCCCATCCACCTTGTCGACGGCGAACGCGCGCCATCTAGTGGTGGTTTTGTGAATTGCAGTTTTCTCTCATGAAATACATGGGGGGAAAAAAAGAACAAACAAACCACGCACTGACTGACTGAGAAAACCGGCCCAGGCTGGCTGGCCCCGAGAGAGACTGCCTTCTTTTCAGAGAAGGGGTGGGGTGGGGATGATGATGTGCCTCGTTGGAGTATGGGGCCCATGCATAGGCAGGCCGGCAGGCAGGAAGGCTCGGAGTGGGACCGTTGTGTGTTGGAGCGCCAGTACAGTAACTCAAGCCCCAGGATTGACTGGCAAGTCGAGAGGAAAAGGAGGGAGGGAGTGCGGGCGGGCGGGCGGGCGGGAGAGAGAATTCAACGAGAGAGAGAGAGAGAGAGAGACAGACAGACAGACAGACAGACAGAGACAAAGAGAGACATAGAGAGAGAAATAGAGAAACAGAAACAGAGAGACAAGAGACAGAGACGTGGTGAATTGGTCCGGCTGGACTACATACATGCTCTGTCGCGTCCGATCTTTGAGTTTCCTCAAAGATGCACGCACGCACACACACAGATACACTGAGATGCCCTCTGCCCCCTCTTCTCTCCTCTCCAATTCCCCGGCCCCCTCCCCCCCCCCCCGTCCGGCACCAGAAATGAGATCCCTCCCCTTCGCCTATTGCGTCAATTTCAAACAAAAGGCAGCGTGAGATTCAAGCAAATTTGTTTTATTTTGTTCCGAGGGTAGGGTTGTGGATTTTGGTCCGAGGGGGGGGGTCAGAGGTCGTGGTCGTGGTCGAGTAATCGCCTGCGGGGGGGGGGTGAGGATGGACGGTTACGCCACCTGCATGGATGGCTCGCGTTCCCCTCTGGCTGTCTGGTTGCCGCTGAGTGCTTCAGATATCACCATCCGGTCAGGAAGCAGGGGCTGGAAGATAAAGAGATATTAAAGATAATTAGGAGCAGGACTAACAGGGAAGCCCGAAGGCGGGGGGCGCGGGGGGATGGGGGAGGGAGAGAA
>NW_012328355.1:0-1202 GCF_000151885.1 Dipodomys ordii
TCTGCATCTTGTGCTTCTGCATCTGCTTCTACTGCTTCTCCTTATGCTTCTCCTTATGCTGCTGCTGTTCTTCTTCTTCCTCATCATCATCATCATCTTAATCTTCTTCTTCTTCATATCATCTTCATCATCATCATCATCTTCTTCATCTTCATCATCTTCATCATCTTCTTCTTCTTCTTCTTCTTCTTCTTCTTCTTCTTCTTCTCTTTCTTCTGCTTCTGCTTTGCTTGCTTCTTCTGCTTCTACTGTTTCTCTTTCTTCTTCTCATTCTGCTTCTGCTTCTCCTTCTGCTTCTCCTATTGCTTCTGTTGCACTTCCATACACTTCTCCTTCTCCTACTTCTGCTTCTCCTTCTGCTTCTGGTTCTTCTGCTTCTCCTGATTCTCGTTCTGCATCTTTTTCTGCTTTTGTTTCTCCTTCTGCTGCTTCTTCTGCTTCTGCTTCTCCTTCTGCTTCTCCTTCTGATCTGATTCTCCTTCTACTTCTCTTTCTGCTGCTCCTTCTCCTTCTTCTGCTTCTCCCTCTGATTCTTCTTCTTATGCTTATTCTTTTTCAACTACTTCTGCTTCTCCTGCTTCTGCTTCTACTTCTTCTCCTTATGCTTCTCCTTCTCCTTCTTCTCCTTCTTCTCCTTCTTCTTCTTCTTCTTCTTCTTCTTCTTCTTCTTCTTCTTCTTCTTCTTCTTCTTCTTCTTCTTCTTCTTCTTCTTCTGCTTCTTCTTTTCCTGCTTCTTCTGCTTCTACTGCTTCTCTTTCTGCTTCTCATTCTGCTTCTGCTTCTCCTTCTGCTTTTCCTATTGCTTCTGCGGCTCTTCCTTCTCCTTCTCCTACTTCTACTTCTCCTTCTGCTTCTGCTTCTGCTTCTTCTGCTTCTCCTGCTTCTCCTTCTGCATCTTCTTCTGCTTCTGCTTCTCGTTCTGCTGCTTCTTCTGCTTCTGTTTCTCCTTCTGCTTCTCATTCTGCTTCTTCTGCTTCTCCTGATTCTCCTTCTGCTTCTCCTTCTGTTTCTTCTTCTCCTTCTCATTCTTCTGCTTTTCCTTCTGCTTCTCCTTCTGCTTCTGATGCAACTGCTACTGCTTCTGCTTCTTCTGTTTCTTCTGCTTCTCCTTCTGCTTTTGATTCTCTTTCTTCTTCTGCTTCTGCTTCTACTTCAGCTTCTCATTCTGCTTCTCCAGATTCTGCTTCTTCTCCTTCTCCTGC
>NW_012328356.1:0-1202 GCF_000151885.1 Dipodomys ordii
GATTCTCCAACTAATCCATCTCTCTCCTTCTGTTTCTGCTTCTCTTTCTGCTTCTCCATCTCCTTCTGCTTCTCCTTCTGCTTTTGATTCTCTTTGTGCTTCTGCTTCTCCTTCAGCTTCTCATTCTGCTTCTCCAGATTCTGCTTATTCTGCTTCTCCTGCTTCTCCTTCTCCTTCAGGTTCTGCTTCTGCTTCTTCGGATTCTTATGCTTCTGCTTCTCCTGCTTCTGCTTCTTCTGCTTCCCCTCCTTCTCTTTCTGCTTCTCCTTCTGTTTCTGCATCTCCTTCTGCTTCTGCTTCTTGTCCTTCTCCTGATTCTTCTACTTCTGCTTCTCCTGTTTCTGCATCTCCTCCTTCTCCTTCTGTTGTTCTTTCTGCTTCTCCGGCTGCTTTTCCGTCTCCTGCTCCTTCTTCTGCTTCTCTTTCTGCTTCTCCTTCTGTTTCTCCTTCTTCTCGTTCTTCTGCTTTTCCTTCTGCTTCTCCTTCTGCTTCTGCATCTTCTGCTTCTTCTGCTACTGCGTCTGCTTCTTCTGTTTCTTCTGCTTCTCCTACTGCTTTTGGTTCTCTTTCTGATTCTGCTTCTCCTTCTGGTTCTCCTTCTTCTCCAGATTCTGCTTCTTCTGCTTCTCCTGCTTCTCCTTCTGCTTCAGGTTCTGCTTCTGCTTCTTCGAATTCTTATGCTTCTGCTTCTCCTGCTGCTGCTTCTTCTGCTTCTCCTGCTTCCCTTTCTGCTTTTCCTTCTGTTTCTGCTACTCCTTCTGCTTCTGCTTCTTCTCCTTCTTCTGTTTCTTCTGCTTCTTGTTCTCCTGCTTCTGCTTCTCCTGCTTCTCGTTCTGCTTTTCTTTCTGCTTCCCTTTCGGCTTCTTCTTCTCCTTCTCCTCCTTCTGCTTCTCCTTCTGGTTCTGCTTCTCTTTCTGCTTCTGCTTCTTCTGATTCTCCAACTAATCCTTCTTCTTCTCCTTCTGTTTCTGCTTCTCTTTCTGCTTCTCCATCTCCTTCTGCTTCACCTTCTGCTGTTCCTTCTCCTCCTTCTGTTTCTCCCTTTGCTTCTGCTTCTGCTTCTTATGCTTCTTCTAGTTCTTCTGCTTCTGCTTCTCCTGCTTCTGCTTCTTATGATTCTACTGCTTCTTCTTCTGCTTCAGCTTATTCTGCTTCTACTTCTCTTTCTGCTTCTGCTTCTCCTGCTTGTTTTTCTGCTTTGA
>NW_012328357.1:0-1202 GCF_000151885.1 Dipodomys ordii
GGAGAAGCAGAAGAAGGAGAAGCAGAAGCAGAAGAAGCAGCAGATGGAGAAGCAGAAGCAGCAGAAGATGCAGAAGGAGAAGCAGGAGAAGCAGAAGAAGCAGAAGCAGAAGGAGAAGCAGAAGTAGGGGAAGAAGAAGGAGAAGGAAGGGCAGCAGAAGCAATAGTAGAAGCATTAGGAGAAGCAGAAGCAGAATGAGAAGCAGAAGAAGCAAGAAAATCATAAGCAGAAGAAAGAGAAGGGGAAGAAGAAGAAGAAGAAGTAGAAGAAGAAGAAGAAGAAGAAGAAGAAGAAGAAGAAGAAGAAGAAGAAGAAGAAGAAGAAGAAGAAGAAGAAGAAGAAGAAGAAGAAGAAGAAGAAGAAGAAGAAGAAGAAGAAGAAGACGAAGAAGAAGAAGCAGCAGCAGCATAAGGAGAAGCATAAGGAGAAGCAGAAGAAGCAGAAGCAGGAGAAGCAGAACAGAAGAAAAAGAATAAGCAAAAGAAGCAGAAGCAGAAGCAGTGAGAGAAGCAGAAGAAGGAGAAGGAGAAGGAGCAGCAGAAGGAGAAGCAGAAGCAGAAAGAGAAGCAGAAACAGAAGGAGAACAAGAAGGAGAAGCAGGAGAATCAGAAGAAACAGAAAGAGAAGAAGAAGAAGAAGCAGAAGTAGAATCAGAAGAAACAGAAGAAGAAGAAGAAGAAGAAACAGAAGCAAAAGAAACAGAAGAAGGAGAAGAGCAGAAGCAGAAGGAGAAGCAGAAGCAGAAGGAGAAGCAGAAAGAGAAGCAGGAGAACCAGAAGAAGCAGGAGAAGCAGAAGCAGAAGAAACAGGAGAAGCCGAAGAAGCAGAAGCAGAATCTGAAGCAGAAGGAGAAACAGAAGAAGCACAATCTGAAGCAGAAGCAGAAGAAACAGAAATAGTAGAATAAGCAGAAGCAGAAGCACCAGGACAAGCAGAAGAAGAAGAAGGAGAAGGCGAAAGAGAAGGATTAGGAGTAGGAGAAGCAAAAGGATAAGCAGAAGCAGAAAGAGATGCAGAAGGAGAAGCAGCACGAGAAGTAGGAGAAGCAGGAGAAGCAGAAGCAAGAGAAGCAGAAGAAACAGAAGACGCAGAAGCAGAATGAAAAGCAGAAGGAGAAATTGAAGCAGAAGGAGAAGCAGAAGCAAAAGGAGAAGCAGAAGAAGGAGAAGGAGAAGGAGAAGCAGAAAGAGAAGCAGAAAGAG
>NW_012328358.1:0-1202 GCF_000151885.1 Dipodomys ordii
TAATTTTTAAAAGGAATTCAAAATCCCGGAATTGTAAAGAGGAAATAATAACCAGGAATTTAAATGACACCTGATAAGCAATTTCATCCCCTACTCCCCGAATGATCATTAATCCATACGCCACCAGGCTCTATAGTTTTTCGCAGTTAGCTGACAATCGCAGGGGATTTAAGGCTATAGTCCTTCAAGGCCAATGATGATCATCAAAACGATCATTCCAGGGTTACCCATAACCAGAATAGATCCCAACAAAATGAAGCCAAGGCTCAGCTGCCAACCACTCCCCGCCTTCGAGCTTCCCTGGAGTCCTGCTCCTAATTATCTCTTTAATATCTCTTTATCTTCCAGCCCCTGCTTCCTGACCGGATGGTGATATCTGAAGCACTCAGCGGCAACCAGACAGCCAGAGGGGAACGCGAGCCATCCATGCAGGTGGCGTAACCCTCCATCCTCACCCCCCTCCCGCAGGCGATTACTCGACCACGACCACGACCTCCGACCCCCCCCGCACCAAAATCCACAACCCTACCCTCGGAACAAAATAAAACAAATTTGCTTGAATCTCACGCTGCCTTTTGTTTGTAATTGACGCAATAGGCGAAGTTGAGGGATCTCATTTCTGGTGCCTGACGGGGGGGGAGGGGGGAGGGGGCGGGGGAATTGGAGAGGAGAGAAGAGGGGGCAGAGGGCATCTCAGTGTATCTGTGTGTGTGCGTGCGTGCATCTTTGAGGAAACTCAAAGATCGGACGCGACAGAGCATGTATGTAGTCCAGCCGGACCAATTCACCACGTCTCTGTCTCTTGTCTCTCTGTTTCTGTTTCTCTATTTCTCTCTCTGTGTCTCTCTTTGTCTCTGTCTGTCTGTCTGTCTGTCTGTCTGTCTGTCTCTCTCTCTCTCTCTCTCGTTTGAATTCTGTCTCCCGCCCGCCCGCACGCCCGCACTCCCTCCCTCATTTTCCTCTCGACTTGCCAGTCAATCCTGGGGCTTGAGCTACTGTACTGGCGCTCCAACACACAACGGTCCCACTCCGAGCCTGCCTGCCTGCCTGCCTGCCTCTGCATGGGCCCCATACTCCAACGAGGCACATCATCATCCCCACCCCACCCCTTCTCTGAAAAGAAGGCAGTCTCTCTCGGGGCCAGCCAGCCTGGGCCGGTTTTCTCAGTCAGTCAGTGCGTGGTTTGTTGTCTTTTTTCCTGA
>NW_012328359.1:0-1202 GCF_000151885.1 Dipodomys ordii
GCCTCTGTGTCCCGCTGTGTACTCCGTTGTGTCCAGCTGTGTCACCGCTGTGTCCCGCTGTGTCCTCTCTTTGTCTGCACTGTCCCCCGCTGTGTCCCCCGCTGTGTCCCGCTGTGTCCCGCTGTGTCCCCCGCTTTGTCCTGCTGTGTCGAGGCAGTGTTCCCTCTGTGTCCTGCTGTGTCACACTGTGTCCCATGGTGTCCCGCTTTTTCCCCCGCTGTTTCCCCCGCTGAGTCCCCTTTGTGTCCCCACTGTGTCCCGCTGTGTCCCGCTGTGTCTTAGCTGTGTCCCCCGCTGTGTCCCGCTGTGTCCCGCTGTGTCCTCGCTGTGTCCCCCGCTGTCTCCCGCTCTGTCCCCCGCTGTGTCTCACGCTTTATCCCTTCTGTGTCCCACTCTGCCCCGCTGTGTCCCGCTGTGCCCACACTGTGTCCCGTTGTGTCCACAACTGTGTATCCCGCTGTGACCCCGGTGAGTCCCCGCTGTGTCCCCGCTGTGTCCCCCGCTGTCTCCCACTCTGTCCCCCGCTGTGTCTCACTCTTGTCCCCGCTGTGTCCCACTGTGTCCCGCTGTGTCCCGCTGTGCCCACACTGTGTCCCGTTGTGTCCACAGCTGTATACCACGCTGTGTAACGCTGTGTCCCCGCTGTATCTACGCTGTTCCTCGCTGTGTCCCGCTGTGTCCCCCGCTCTGTCCCCCGCTGTGTCCTCGCTGTGTCCCCAGCTGTGTCCCACTTTGTCCTAGCTGTGACCCCGCTGGGTCCCGCTGTGTACCCCGCTGTGTCCCACTGTGTTCCGCTGTGTCCCGCTCTGTCCCTGCTGTGTCCCGCTGTGTCCCGCTGTGTCCCCCTGTGTGCGCGCTGTGTCCCGCTATGTACTCCGTTGTGTCCAGCTGTTTCACCGCTTTGTCCCCCGCTTTGTCCCGCTGTGTCCCGATGTGTACTCGGTGCCTCCACCGCTGTGTCCCGCTGTGTCCCCCGCTGTGTCCCGCTGTGTCCCGCTGTGTCCCGCTCTGTCCCTGCTGTGTCCCGCTGTGCCTTGCTGTGTCGTCGTTGTGTCCCCGGCTGTCTCCCGCTCTGTCCCTCGCTTTGTCACACGATTTGTCCTTGCTTTGTCCCACTGTGTCCCGCTGTGTCCCGCTGTCTCCCCAGTGTGTCCCGTGGTGTCCACAGCTGTGTAACATGCTGTGTAATGCTGTGTACCCGC
>NW_012328360.1:0-1202 GCF_000151885.1 Dipodomys ordii
GAAGAATGAGAAGAATAAAGAGAAGCAGGAGAAGCCAAAGGCAGAAGCAGAGAAGCGAACGAAGATCGAAGAAGAGAGAGAGAGAAGAGAAGAAGAAGAAGAGAGAAGAGAGAGAAGAGAAGAAGAAGCAAAAGGAGAAGAAGAAGCAAAAGAAGAAGGAGAAGCTGGAGAAGCAGAAGGAGAAGAAGAAGAAGCAGAAGTAGAAGCAGAAGGAGAAGTAGAAGGAGAAGGAGGAGCAGAAGGACAAGCAGCAGGAGAAGCAGAAAGAGAAGCAGGAGAAGCAGAAGAAGCAGAAGCAGGAGAAGCAGAAGCAGAAGAAAAAGAAGAAGCATGAGAAGCAGAAGCAGAGGGAGAAGGAGCAGATGTAGAAGCAGAAGGAAAAGCAGAAAAACGAGAAGGAGAAGGAGAAACAGAAGGAGAAGCAGAAGGAGAGGCAGAGGGAGAAGCCGAAGGAGAAGCAGGAAAAGCAGAAGAAGCAGAAGCAAAAGGTGAACCAAAAGAAGCAGGAGAAGCAGAAGCAGAAGAAGAAGCATAAGAACAAGCAGAAGGGGATGCAGAAGGAGAAGCAGGAGAAGCAGAAGAAGCAGAAGCTGAAGGAGAAGCAGAAGTAGGAGAAGGAGAAGGAGAAGGAGGAGAAACAGAAGCAGAAGGAGAAGCAGAAGCAGAATGAGTAGCAGAAAGAGAAGCAGGAGAAGCACAAGAAGCAGAAGCAGGAGAACCCGAAAGAGAAGAAGAAGAAGAAGCAGAAACAGAAGCAGGAGAAGCAGGAGAAGCTAAGAAGCAGAAGCAACTGAAGCAGAAGCAAAAGAAACAGAAGAAGCATAAGGACCAGAAGCAAAAGCAGAAGTAGAAGCAGAAGAACGAGAAAGAGAAAGAGAAATATAAGGAGAAGCAGAAGGAGAAGCAGAAGCAGAATGAGAAGCAGAAAGAGAAGCAGTAGAAGCAGAAGAAGCAGGAAAAGCAGTAGCAAAAGAAAGAGAAGAAAAAGAAGAAGAAGAAGAAGAAGAAGAAGAAGAAGAAGAAGAAGAAGAAGAAGAAGAAGAAGAAGAAGAAGAAGAAGAAGAAGAAGAAGAAGAAGAAGAAGGAGAAGGAGAAGAAGGAGAAGAAGGAGAAGAAGAAGAAGAAGAAGAAGAAGAAGAAGAAGAAGAAGAAGAAGAAGAAGAAGAAGAAGAAGAAGAAGAAGAAGAAGAAGAAGGAGAAGA
>NW_012328361.1:0-1202 GCF_000151885.1 Dipodomys ordii
GGATATTCTTACAGACTCTTAATTATATTTGCTATTGTATTCTCATTTGAAAAAAGAGATCAATCATGTTTAGAGGTGGTGCAGGTTTAATCAAGAGAGCAGAGCATGAGTTTAGGAATGGTCAGTCACCTATCTGAATTGAGAGAGTCCAATGGAATACATGGTTATCAGACGCTCATTATTGATGTGACCAGAGGGGTGAATTACAGATATAAGAGGTAATGTGCCGCCCCACCCCCCGCCTTCGGGCTTCCCTGGATTACTGCTCCTAATTTTCTCTTTAATATCTCTTTATCTTCCAGCCCCTGCTTCCTGACCAGATGGTGATATCTGAAGCACTCAGCGGCAACCAGACAGCCAGAGGGGAACGCGAGCCATCCATGCAGGTGGCGTAACCGTCCATCCTCACCCCCCCCCTCAGGCGATTACTCGACTACGACCACGACCTCCGAGCCCCCCCCCCGCACCAAAATCCACAACCCTACCCTCGGAACAAAATAAAACAAATTTGCTTGAATCTCACGCTGCCTTTTGTTTGTAATTGACGCAATAAGCGAAGGGGAGGGATCTCTTTTCTGGTGCCAGACAGCGGGGGGAAGGGGAGGGGGCGGGGGAATTGGAGATGAGAGAAGAGGGGGCAGAGGGCATCTCAGTGTATCTGTGTGTATGCGTGCGTGCATCTTTGAGGAAACTCAAAGATCGGACGCGACAGAGCATGTATATAGTCCAGCCGGACCAATTCACCACGTCTCTGTCTCTTGTCTCTCTGTTTCTGTTTCTCTATTTCTCTCTCTGTGTCTCTCTTTGTCTCTGTCTGTCTGTCTGTCTGTCTGTCAGTCTGTCTGTCTGTCTCTCTCTCTCTCTCTCGTTTGAATTCTCTCTCCCGCCCGCCCGCCCGCCCGCACTCCCTCCCTCCTTTTCCTCTCGACTTGCCAGTCAATCCTGGGGCTTGAGCTACTGTACTGGCGCTCCAACACACAACGGTCCCACTCCGAGCCTGCCTGCCTGCCTGCCTGCCTATGCATGGGCCCCATACTCCAACGAGGCACATCATCATCCCCACCCCACCCCTTCTCTGAAAAGAAGGCAGTCTCTGTCGGGGCCAGCCAGCCTGGGCCGGTTTTCTCAGTCAGTCAGTGCGTGGTTTGAATTGTTCTTTTTTTTCCCCCATGCATTTCATGAGAGAAAACTGCAATTCACAA
>NW_012328362.1:0-1202 GCF_000151885.1 Dipodomys ordii
TCAAACAGCAGGAAAAAGCGGGGGACACAGCGATGACACAGCAGGACACTTTCGTGGGGACACAGCAGGACACAGCGGGATACACAGAGGCAGACACAGCGGTACACATCGGGACACATCAGGGACACAGCGGGGACACAGCGGGACACAGCAGGCCACAGCGGGGACAAAGCAGGACACAGCGGGACACAGCGGGGGACACACCAGGGGAGAGCAGGCACACAGCGAGACACAGCGGGACACAGCGGGACACAGTGGTGAATACAGCGGGACACACAGCTTGACACAGCGGGACACAGCAGGGGACACAACATGGACACAGCGGGTCACAGTGGGGAAATAGTGGGGGACAGAGCGGGGGACACAGCGGGATACAGAAGGACACAGCGAGGACACAGCCGGACACAGGAGGACACAGCGGGGACACAGCGGGGACACAGCGGGGACACAGCGTGGGACACAGTGGGACACAGCGGGGACACAGAGGGACTCAGCGGTTACACAGCGAGGACACACCAGGGACACAGCGGGACACAGCGGAGACACAGCAGAGACACAGCGAGGACACAGCGGGACACAGCGTGGGCTACAGCGGGGGACAGCGGTGACACACCGGCGGAAAGTGGGGACACAGTGGGACACAGCGGGACACATTGGGGGACACAGCGGGATACAGCATGGGACACAGCGGGGGACACAGTGGGACACAGCGGGGGACCCAGCGAGGACACAGTGGGACACAGTGGGGGACACAGCGGGGGACAGCGGGGACACACATGTGGACAGCGGGGACACAACGGGACACAGCGGGGGACATCGGGGAAACAGCGGGACACAGCGGGACACAGCGGGACACAGCGGGGCCACAGCAGGGACACAGCAGGGACACAGCGGGTCACAGCCAGGACACAGTGGGGGACACAACGAGGACACAGCGGGACACAAATGGGGACACAGCAAGGACACAGCGAGACACAGCGGGAAAGAGCGGGACACAGCCAGGGGACACAGCCGGGGACACAGCGGGACACAGCAGGGGACACAGCAGGGAAACAGCGGGACACAGTGGGGACACAGCCGGACACAGCGGTACACATCTGGGGATACAGCAGGACACTGCATGGATACACAGCGGGACACACCGGGACACAGTGGGACACAGTGGGGGACACAGCAGGGTACACAGGCAGGGATACAGAGGG
>NW_012328363.1:0-1202 GCF_000151885.1 Dipodomys ordii
CAGTCAAATTTAGTTACTGTGTAAGTACTTGTAAGAATCACAGGATTGTCTGATTATGAAAAGAATAACTCTCAGCATTGATGGTGGATTGTAAACTGTTCAGACACGATGGAAAGTACTATGGAGCTTCCTCAAAAGACTCCACGTACAGTATCCCTTGATCCAGCAATCGCGATTTTGAGTCATTTACTAAATGTTTTCAAATAAGAACACTTAAAGCTTCCAGCACATAATACATTTTTGCAGCATTATCTATTATAGATAAGATATGGAACCACACCCAGACGCCCTTCAATAGATGATTGGATCAAGAAAATGTGGTAAATATTCACAATGGAATTCTATGCCTCCATCAGAAAGAATGTCATTGCCCCATTTGTTAGGAAATGGAAAGGCTTGGAAAAAATTGTATTAAGTGAAGTATGGCAGGCCCATAGAAACATAGATCCCAAGGTTTCCCTTATAGCCATATCTAGTATATGTCCGAGTCAAGCAGAAAAGGTCAGATAATGTGATGTTAGGGAAATGAGCCCTATGATATGTATTCAAATGTTTCTTTTTCTTTCATGCAAATGTTATTAACATAATTATAAGATTATTTATTTGTAGCTGTATATGCCCCTCCCCGACAGTATATCCCCTGCTTTCACTTTATTTGATGTCGGTATAATTTGTGGAGGGGGAGGGGAAACCAAATCGTTTAACAAGGGATACAGGTGGGCCCATTGCAACAATGAGATCCTCCCCCTCCACAACACGTCGGCTGGCGGTCAAAACCCCGCCCTCCCCCCTCCCCGTCGTCATGGCTACGACAGAGGAAAAGCAAATGATGATAATAATGAATCATAACGACCTATATGTATGTGTATGTCAGAACTCTCACTCCACACTGCCGGGTAGGTGAGGACTGACTGACTGAGTGAGTGACTGACCCGACCCGTGTTTTGCCCCTCCCGCCGCCCCATCCACCTTGTCGACGGCGAACGCGCGCCATCTAGTGGTGGTTTTGTGAATTGCAGTTTTCTCTCATGAAATGCATGGGGGAAAAAAAAGAACAAACAAACCACGCACTGACTGACTGAGAAAACCGGCCCAGGCTGGCTGGCCCCGAGAGAGACTGCCTTCTTTTCAGAGAAGGGGTGGGGTGGGGATGATGATGTGCCTCGTTGGAGTATGGGGCCCATGCATAGGCAGGCAGGCAG
>NW_012328364.1:0-1202 GCF_000151885.1 Dipodomys ordii
CAAAAAATACACACGCAAGCATCCTTCTTTGCAGCTTCTCATATTCTATCGATCTGGCATACCCCTGTAGCTTCTTGGCCTTGCAATTAATTCGCGTGGCAAGGGGGTCATCCGTGTTCACCAGGAAGACCTCAACCTAAGCGGAGTGCTCAGGCCCGGAGGAAAGCGATCAGATTTTTGATTTTTGTTAAGAGTTTGATTCCTTCAATCCCCCCGCCCCCCCGCCTTCGGGCTTCCCTGGAGTCCTGCTCCTAATTATCTCTTTAATATCTCTTTATCTTCCAGCCCCTGCTTCCTGACCGGATGGTGATATCTGAAGCACTCAGCGGCAACCAGACAGCCAGAGGGGAACGCGAGCCATCTATGCAGGTGGCGTAACCGTCCATCCTCACCCCCCCCCCCGCAGGCGATTACTCGACCACGACCACGACCTCCGAACAACCCCCCCGACCCAAAATCCACAACCCTACCCTCGGAACAAAATAAAACAAATTTGCTTGAATCTCACGCTGCCTTTTGTTTGTAATTGACGCAATAGGCGAAGGGGAGGGATCTCATTTCTGGTGCCTGACGGGGGGGGAGGGGGGAGGGGGCGGGGGAATTGGAGTGGAGAGAAAAGGGGGCAGAGGGCATCTCAGTGTATCTGTGTGTGTGCGTGCGTGCATCTTTGAGGAAACTCAAAGATCGGACGCGGCAGAGCATGTATGTAGTCCAGCCGGACCAATTCACCACGTCTCTGTCTCTTGTCTCTCTGTTTCTGTTTCTCTATTTCTCTCTCTGTGTCTCTCTTTGTCTCTGTCTGTCTGTTTGTCTGTCTGTCTCTCTCTCTCCTTTGAATTCTCTCTCCCGCCCGCCCGCCCGGCCGCACTCCCTCCCTCCTTTTCCTCTCGACTTGCCAGTCAATCCTGCGGCTTGAGCTACTGTACTGGCGCTCCAACACACAACGGTCCCACTCCGAGCCTGCCTGCCTGCCTGCCTGCCTAGGCATGGGCCCCATACTCCAACGAGGCACATCATCATCCCCACCCCACCCCTTCTCTGAAAAGAAGGCAGTCTCTCTCGGGGCCAGCCATCCTGGGCCGGTTTTCTCAGTCAGTCAGTGCGTGTTTTGTTTGTTCTTTTTTTTCCCCCATGCATTTCATGAGAGAAAACTGCAATTCACAAAACCACCACTAGATGGCGCGCGTTCGCCGTCGACAAGG
>NW_012328365.1:0-1202 GCF_000151885.1 Dipodomys ordii
GGAGGGGGAGGGGGAGGAGTCGCTCGTTCCATGGATAGATCCGTCTCCCCTCCTCTACACCATTCTCTCCCTCCCCTCTCCCCAAGCCACCCCCCGCCTTCGGGCTTCCCTGGAGTCCTGCTCCTAATTATCTCTTTAATATCTCTTTATCTTCCAGCCCCTGCTTCCTGACCGGATGGTGATATCTGAAGCACTCAGCGGCAACCAGACAGCCAGAGGGGAACGCGAGCCATCCATGCAGGTGGCGTAACCGTCCATCCTCACCCCCCCCCGCAGGCGATTACTCGACCACGACCACGACCTCCGACCCCCCCCCCCGCACCAAAATCCACAACCCTACCCTCGGAACAAAATAAAACAAATTTGCTTGAATCTCACGCTGCCTTTTGTTTGTAATTGACGCAATAGGCGAAGGGGAGGGATCTCATTTCTGGTGCCTGACGGGGGGGGAGTGGGGAGGGGGCGGGGGATTTGGAGAGGAGAGAAGAGGGGGCAGAGGGCATCTCAGTGTATCTGTGTGTGTGCGTGCGTGCATCTTTGAGGAAACTCAAAGATCTGACGCGACAGAGCATGTATGTAGTCCAGCCGGACCAATTCACCACGTCTCTGTCTCTTGTCTCTCTGTTTCTGTTTCTCTATTTCTCTCTCTGTGTCTCTCTTTGTCTCTGTCTGTCTGTCTGTCTGTCTGTCTGTCTGTGTGTCTGTCTCTCTCTCTCTCTCTCTCTCGTTGACTCCCGCCCGCCCGCCCGCACTCCCTCCCTCCTTTTCCTCTGGACTTGCCAGTCAATCCTGGGGCTTGAGCTACTGTACTGGCGCTCCAACACACAATGGTCCCACTCCGAGCCTGCCTGCCTGCCTGCCTGCCTATGCATGGGCCCCATACTCCAACGAGGCACATCATCATCCCCACCCCACCCCTTCTCTGAAAAGAAGGCAGTCTCTCTCGGGGCCAGCCAGCCTGGGCCGGTTTTCTCAGTCAGTCAGTGCGTGGTTTGTTTGTTCTTTTTTTTCCCCCATGCATTTCATGAGAGAAAACTGCAATTCACAAAACCACCGCTAGATGGCGCGCGTTCGCCGTCGACAAGGTGGATGGGGCGGCGGGAGGGGCAAAACACGGGTCGGGTCAGTCACTCACTCAGTCAGTCAGTCCTCACCTACCCGGCAGTGGGGAGTGAGAGTTCTGACATACACATACATATATG
>NW_012328366.1:0-1202 GCF_000151885.1 Dipodomys ordii
GCAGGTGATCTCTCAACTACCGAAGCCCCGACAGTCAGCAGGGCGTCCAGAAGCCCAAGTGCCGTGGTCTTCCTTCCCCCCACCCCCCCCCCGCCTTCGGGCTTCCCTGGAGTCCTGCTCCTAATTATCTCTTTAATATCTCTTTATCTTCCAGCCCCTGCTTCCTGACCGGATGATGATATCTGAAGCACTCAGCGGCAACCAGACAGCCAGAGGGGAACGCGAGCCATCCATGCAGGTGGCGTAACCGTCCATCCTCACCCCCCCCCGCAGGCGATTACTCGACCACGACAACGACCTCCGACCCCCCTCCGCCGCACCAAAATCCACAACCATACCCTCGGAACAAAATAAAACAAATTTGCTTGAATCTCACGCTGCCTTTTGTTTGTAATTGACGCAATAGGCGAAGGGGAGGGATCTCATTTCTGGTGCCTGAAGGGGGGTGAGGGGGGATGGAGCGGGAGAATTGGAGAGGAGAGAAGAGGGGGCAGAGGGCATCTCAGTGTATCTGTGTGTGTGCGTGCGTGCATCTTTGAGGAAACTCAAAGATCGGACGCGACAGAGCATGTATGTAGTCCAGCCGGACCAATTCACCACGTCTCTGTCTCTTGTCTCTCTGTTTCTGTTTCTCTATTTCTCTCTCTGTGTCTCTCTTTGTCTCTGTCTGTCTGTCTGTCTGTCTGTCTGTCTGTCTCTCTCTCTCTCTCTCTCTCTCCGTTTGAATTCTCTCTCCCGCCCGCCCGCCCGCACGCACTCCCTCCCTCCTTTTCCTCTCGACTTGCCAGCCAATCCTGGGGCTTGAGCTACTGTACTGGCGCTCCAACACACAACGGTCCCACTCTGAGCCTCCCTGCCTGCCTGCCTGCCTATGGATGGGCCCCATACTCCAACGAGGCACATCATCATCCCCACCCCACCCCTTCTCTGAAAAGAAGGCAGTCTCTCTCGGGGCCAGCCAGCCTGGGCCGGTTTTCTCAGTCAGTCAGTGCGTGGTTTGTTTGTTCTTTTTTTTCCCCCATGCATTTCATGAGAGAAAACTGCAATTCACAAAACCACCACTAGATGGCGCGCGTTCGCCGTCGACAAGGTGGATGGGGCGGCGAGAGGGGCAAAACACGGGTCGGGTCAGTCACTCACTCAGTCAGTCAGTCCTCACCTACCCGGCAGTGGGGAGTGAGAGTTCTGACATACACATATGA
>NW_012328367.1:0-1202 GCF_000151885.1 Dipodomys ordii
TCAGGAGCCATGATTTGTACCCCATCTGGAGTCATCTCACTTAGCCGCTGTACACACACACATACACACTCACACGTCGTCATTGCTACGACTGAGGTAAAGCAAATGATGATAATAATGAATCATAACAGTCTATATGTATGTGTATGTCAGAACTCTCACTCCCCACTAACGGGTAGATGAGGACTGAGTGACTGTGTGATTGACTGACCCGACCCGTGTTTTGCCCCTCCCGCCGCGCCATCTACTTTGTCGACGGCGAATGCGCGCCATCTAGTGGTGCTTTTGTGATTTGCAGTTTTCTATCATGAAATGCATGGGGGAAAAAAAAGAACAATCAAACCACGCACTGACTGACTGAGAAAACTGGCCCAGGTCGGCTGGCCTCGAGAGAGACTGCCTTGTTTTCAGAGAAGGGGTGGGGTGGGGATGATGATGTGCCTCGTTGGAGTATGGGGCCCATGCATAGGCAGGCAGGCAGGCAGGCAGGCTCGGAGTGGGACTGTTGTGTGTTGGAGCGCCTGTTGTGTGTTGGAGCGCCTGTACAGTAGCTCAAGCCCCAGGATTGACTGGCAAGTCGAGAGGAAAAGGAGGGAGGGAGTGCTGGCGGGCGGGCGGGCGGGAGACAGAATTCAAATGAGAGAGAGAGAGAGAGAGACAGACAGACAGACAGACAGACAGACAGACAGACAGACAGACAGACAGACAGAGACAAAGAGAGACACAGAGAGAGAAATAGAGAAACAGAAACAGAGAGACAAGAGACAGAGACGTGGTGAATTGGTCCGGCTGGACTACATATATGCTCTGTCGCGTCCGATCTTTGAGTTTCCTCAAAGATGCACGCACGCACACACACAGATACACTGAGATGCCCTCTGCCCCTCTACTCTCCTCTCCAATTCCCCCGCCCCCTCCCCCCTCCCCCCCCATCAGGCAACAGAAATGAGATCCCTCCCTTTCGCCTATTGCGTCAATTACAAACAAAAGGCAGCGTGAGATTCAAGCAAATTTGTTTTATTTTGTTCCGAGGGTAGGGTTGTGGATTTTGGTGCGGGGGGGGGGTCGGAGGTCGTGGTCGTGGTCGAGTAATCGCCTGCGGGTGGGTGGGGTGAGGATGGATGTTTACGCCACCTGCATGGATGGCTCGCGTTCCTCTCTGGCTGTCTGGTTGTCGCTGAGTGCTTCAGATATCACCATCC
>NW_012328368.1:0-1202 GCF_000151885.1 Dipodomys ordii
ACCAAAGGGAGCGGTCATACCTATTTTAGGCATAGGCCACGAACAGCACGCATCGAAATTCATGCACACATGCACGAACATGTATGTACACCTTCTTCACAAAAGGTGGGGGATGGGATCGCCCAGCTTCCCCTCCACGCATGTTATCGCTGCAAGAAGTGTAGTTTCTAATCACAATCGAAACCGAAGCGAACACTATTAAATCCCTCCCCCGCCCCCCCGCCTTCGGGCTTCCCCGGAGTCCTGCTCCTAATTATCTCTTTAATATCTCTTTATCTTCCAGCCCCTGCTTCCTGACCGGATGGTGATATCTGAAGCACTCAGCGGCAACCAGACAGCCAGAGGGGAACGCGAGCCATCCATGCAGGTGGCGTAACCGTCCATCCTCACCCCCCCCCCGCAGGCGATTACTCGACCACGACCACGACCTCCGACTCCCCCCCCCCGCACCAAAATCCACAACCCTACCCTCGGAAAAAAATAAAACAAATTTGCTTGAATCTCACGCTGCCTTTTGTTTGTAATTGACGACGCGATAGGCGAAGGGGAGGGATCTCATTTCTGGTGCCTGACGGGGGGGGAGGGGGAAGGGGGCGGGGGAATTGGAGAGGAGAGAAGAGGGGGCAGAGGGCATCTCCGTGTATCTGTGTGTGCGTGCGTGCATCTTTGAGGAAACTCAAAGATCGGACGCGACAGAGCATGTATGTAGTCCAGCCGGACCAATTCACCACGTCTCTGTCTCTTGTCTCTCTGTTTCTGTTTCTCTATTTCTCTCTCTGTGTCTCGATTTGTCTCTGTCTGTCTGTCTGTCTGTCTGTCTGTCTGTCTGTCTGTCTCTCTCTCTCTCTCGTTTGAATTCTCTCTCCCGCCCGCCCGCCCGCCCGCCCGCACTCCCTCCCTCCTTTTCCTCTCGACTTGCCAGTCAATCCTGGGGCTTGAGCTACTGTACTGGCGCTCCAACACACAACGGTCCCACTCCGAGCCTGCCTGCCTGCCTGCCTGCCTATGCATGGGCCCCATACTCCAACGAGGCACATCATCATCCCCACCCCACCCCTTCTCTGAAAAGAAGGCAGTCTCTCTCGGGGCCAGCCAGCCTGGGCCGGTTTTCTCAGTCAGTCAGTGCGTGGTTTGTTTGTTCTTTTTTTTCCCCCATGCATTTCATGAGAGAAAACTGCAATTCACAAAACCACCGCTAGTGA
>NW_012328369.1:0-1202 GCF_000151885.1 Dipodomys ordii
AAGGAGAAGTAGAAGGAGAAGCAGAAAGAGAAGCAGGTAAAGAAGAAGAAGAAGAAGCAGAAGGAGAATCAGAAGGAGAAGCAGAAGAAGGAGAAGGAGAAACAGAAGCAGAAGAAGATGCAGAAGGAGAAGCAGGAGAAGCAGAAGAAGCAGAAGCAGAAGGAGAAGCAGGAGAAGCAGAAGAAGCAGAATCTGGAGAAGCAGAAGGAGAAGCAGAAGCAGAAAGAGAAGCAAAAGCAGAAGGAGAAGCAGAAGAAACAGAAGAAGCAGAGGCAGTAGCAGAAGAAGCAGAAGATTCAGAAGCAGAAGGAGAAGCAGAAGGAAAAGCAGAAGAACTAGAAGGAGAAGGAGAAGGAGAAACAGGAGTAGAAGCAGAAAGAGAAGCAGAAGAAGGAGCAGTAGAAGCAAAAGCAACAGGAGAAACAGAAAGAGCAGCAGAAGGAGAAACAGGAAATGCAGAAACAGGAGAAGAACAAGCAGAAGAAACAGGAGAAGGACAAGTAGCAGAAGCAGAAGGAGAAGCAGATAGAGATGAGGGGAAGCAGAAGAAGCAGAAGCAGGAGAAGCAGAAGCATAACAATCCGAAGAAGCAGAAGGAGAACCTCAGGGAGAAGGAGAAGCAGAAGAAGCAGAATCTGGACAAGCAGAATGAGAATCAGAAGGAGAAGCAGAAGCAGAAAGAGAATCAAAAGCAGAAGGAGAAGCAGAAGAAACAGAAGAAGTAGAAGCAGTAGCAGTTGTAGCAGAAGCAGAACGAGAAGCAGAAGGAAAAGCAGAAGAACAAGAAGGAGAAGGAGAAACAGAAGGAGAAGCAGAAGGAGAAGCAGAAAGAGAAGCAGGAAAAGCAGAAGAAGAAGAAGCAGAAGAAGAAGAAGAAGGAGAAGCAGAAGAAGGAGAAGGAGAAGCAGAAGCAGAAAAATATGCAGAAGGAAAACAGAAGAAGCAGAAGCAGAAGGAGAAGCAGGAAAAGCAGAAGAAGTAGAAGTAAAAGGAGAAGCAAAAGAAGGAGAAGGAGAAGCAGAGGTAGAAGAAGAAGCATAAGGCCAAGCACAAGCAGAAGGAGATGCAGAAGGAGAAGCAGAAGAAGCCGAAGAAACAGCAGCAGAACCTGAAGCATAAGGAATACAGGAGAAGGAGAAGAAGCAGAATCTGGAGAAGCAGAAGGAGAAGCAGAAGCAGAAAGAGAAGCAAAAGCAGAAGGA
>NW_012328370.1:0-1201 GCF_000151885.1 Dipodomys ordii
TGCTTCTCCTTCTTGATCTCCTTCTGATTCTACTTCTCTGTCTGAATCTGCTTCTCCTTCTGCATCTCCTTCTCCTTCTCCCTCTGATTCTGCTTCTTATGCTTATTCTTTTTCTTCTGCTTCTGCTTCTCCTGCTTCTGCTTCTTCTGCTTCTACTGCTTCTCCTTATGCTTCTCCTTTTCCTTATGCTTCTCCTTTTCCTTATGCTTCTTCTTCTTCTTCTTCTTCTTCTTCTTCTTCTTCTTCTTCTTCTTCTTCTTCTTCTTCTTCTTCTTCTTCTTCTTCTTCTTCTTCTCTTTCTTTTGCTTCTGCTTTTCCTGCTTCTTCTGCTTCTACTGCTTCTCTTTCTGCTTCTCATTCTGCTTCTGCTTCTCCTTCTGCTTCTCCTATTGCTTCTGCTGCTCTTCCTTCTCCTTCTCCTACTTCTGCTTCTCCTTCTGCTTCTGCTTCTCCTTATATTTCTCTTTCTCCTTCTCGTTCTTCTGCTTCTATTTCTGCTTTTGCTTCTGCTACTTATGCTTCTTCTGTTTCTTTTGCTTCTGCTTCAGTTGCTTCTGCTTCTTAGCTTCTCCTGCTTCTGCTTCTTCTTCTTCTTCTCTTTCGGGTTCTCCTGCTTCTGCTTCTTGTGCTTCTCCTGCTTCTCTTTCTGCTACTCATTCTGATTCTGCTTCTCCTTCTGCTTCTGCTTCTCCTCCTTCTCCTTCTCCTACTTCTGCTTCTCCTTCAGCTTCTGCTTCTTCTGCTTCTCCTGCTTCTCCTTCTGCTTGTGCTTGTTCTTGTGCTGCTTCTTCTGCTTCTCCTGCTTCTGCATTTGTGCTTCTCCTGCTTCTCTTTCTTCTTCTCATTCTTCTGCTTCTCCTTCTGCTTCTCCTATTGCTTCTGCTGCCCTTCCTTCTCCTTCTCCTTCTCCTTCTCCTACTTCTGCTTCTCCTTCTGCTTCTGCTTCTGCTTCTTCTGCTTCTTCTTCTTCTTCTACTCCTTCTGTTTCTGCTTCTTCTGCTTCTCCTGCTTGTCCTTCTGCATCTCCTTCTGCTTGTGTTTGTCCTTATGCTTCTTCTTCTACTTCTGCTTCTCCTTCTCCTACTGCTACTGCTTCTTCTCTTTTTTCTGCTTCTCCTTCTGCTTCTCCTTCTGCTTCTTCTTCTGTTTCTCCTTCTCCTTCTTGTTCTGCTTTTCCTTCGGCTTCTCCTTCTGCTTCTGC
>NW_012328372.1:0-1201 GCF_000151885.1 Dipodomys ordii
CATTTTACAATTGCCTAACTGCTGGTTTGCTCGTAAACTGCTGTGCTAGCACTGACCACCTGAAGATATATAAAAAGTTCGGAGTCTAGATGTCGGCCCTGGGACAAGCTCTGTAGTCATAAATAAAGGGCTAACAAGTCAATTCCCCAAATGGCCAAATGGGACCCAAGATAAGAAACAAAGAGTATGTTCCTCCACATTCCTGTGTAAAAATTCCCGATTTAGGGGGCTCAAGATAAGGGCCATTTGATGAGCCCAGCAGACTAGGCCAAGTGTTAATCAATCACAAGCCTGTAACACTGTAGATTCCCTAACCCTTCCCTCCCAGAGTGACTACCTCAGTTTGATCATCCGCGTTAATTGTTTTATTGCAAAGAGTGTTATAAACTTCCCCAGGTAGTATGACATTGATGTTGGGATATCCTCCTTTTCCCTGTGCAACAATGTTATTAATGTTTCTGCCTCCCTATGCTCACAACAGAGCCAGGTTTTTGTTTGTGGCTATAATATGGCCTACACTGTACTTCCCCAAAATTGGACAGGGCTCTGTATTCCAGCTACTTTGCTCTCAGACATTGACTTGATTTCCGGAGATGAGCCAGTACCCATTCCTGCCTTTGATTATTTTGTTCCCCGACATAAAAGGGTGGTACAATTTATTCCCCTACTGATAGGACTTGGAGTGGCTGGTGCTTTAGGCACTGGGACTGCAGGATTAGCCACTGCTGTCTCCTCATACTCCAAGCTTCCACAACAATTAGCTGATGATATTACTAAAGTTTATCAATCTGTTAAAGATCTTCAGGATCAGTTAGATTCATTAGCTGAGGTGGTTTTACAAAATCGCAGAGGTTTAGATCTTTTACCTGCTGACAGAGGTGGCATTTGCTTAACTTTACAGGAAAAGTACTGTTTTTATGCCAATAAGTCTGGCATTGTAAGAGATCGAGTTAAAAAACATCTAATGATGGGAGTATTATGGAGCTTACCCTGGATAGCACTACATGCAGAGGCCGTACAGGCTGGCTCAACATGGCACGCTGCCAGAAGCAGGAGGCACCCCATATAGCCTAAGACAGGGGCTCTCTCAGCCAGGCCAAAAGTCAACTCTGGGCCATTTTTATAAAAGGAGGGGGAATTGTTGGAGACCCGAAACCTGGCCTGAGATGCTCTGGCCTCTTTCAAACACCTAATTAACAGT
>NW_012328373.1:0-1201 GCF_000151885.1 Dipodomys ordii
TCTGCTTCTCTTTCTGCTTCTCATTCTGTTTCTCTTCTCCTTCTCATCTTCTGCTTTTCCTTCTGCTTCTCCTTCTGCTTCTACATCCTCTGCTACTGTCTCTGCTTCTTCTGTTTCTTCTGCTTCTCCTTATGCTTCTCCTTTTGCTTTTGCTTCTCTTTCTGCTTCTGCTTCCCTTCTGCTTCTCCAGATTCTGCTTCTTCTGCTTCTCCTGTATCTCCTTAGGCTTCAGGTTCTGCTTCTGCTTCTTCGGCTTCTTCTGCTTCTGCTTCTCCTGCTGCTGCTTCTTCTGCTGCTCCTGCTTCTATTTCTGCTTTTCCTTCTGTTTCTGCTTCTCCTTCTGCTTCTTCTCCTTGTTATGTTTCTTCTGCTTCTGATTCTCCTGCTTCTGCTTCTCCTGCTTTTCGTTGTGCTTCTCTTTCTGCTTCTCTTTCTGCTTCTCTTTCTGCTTCTCCTTCTCCTTCTTCAGCTTCTCCTTCTGCTTCTCCTTCTGCTTCAATTTCTCCTTCTGTTTCTCAGTCTGCTTCTGCGTCTTCTGTTTCTTCTGCTTCTCTTGCTTCTGCTTCTCCTGCTTCTCCTACTTCTCGTGCTGCTTCTCCTTCTGCGTCTCTTTCTGCTTCAGCTTATCCTTTTGCTTCTCCTACTCCTAATCCTTCTTTTTCGCCTTCTCCTTCTTGTTCTTCTGCTTGTCCTGGTGCTTCTGCTTCTGCTTATTATACTATTTCTGTTTCTTCTGCTTCTGCTTCAGATTGTGCTTCTTCTGTTTCTCCTTCTGCTTCAGATTCTGCTTCTGCTTCTTCGGCTTCTCCTGTTTCTTCTGCTTCTGCTTCTCCTGCTTCTTCTGCTTCTCCTGCTTCTCTTTCTGCTTCTCCTTCTGCTTCTGCTTCTCCTTCTGCTTCTGCTTCTGCTCTTCTCCTTCTTCTGTTTCTTTTGCTTCTGTTTCTTCTGCTTCTTCTTCTTCTGTTTCTTCTGATTCTACTTCTGCTTCTCCTTCTTCTCCTTCTCTTTCTGCTTCTTCTGATTCTCCTGCTTCTCCTTCTTGTTCTCCTTCTGTTTCTGCTTCTCTTTCTGCTTCTGCTTCTCCTTCTGCTGCTCCTTCTCCTTCTTCTTCTTCTGCTTCTCTCACTGCTTCTGCTTCTGCTTCTTTTGCTTATTCTTATTCTTCTGCTTCAGCTTCTCCTGCTTCTGCTTCTTCTGCTTC